>NC_081557.1:32968809-33180111 GCF_022355385.1 Mustela nigripes
GAGCCACCCAGGCGCCCTGGCAACCCCTTTCTTAAAGGGGTTTTCACCATTTCTTAAAATGTTTCCCTTGAATACCAATACTACCAAAAATTTAGCTGCCAAATCGCCCAGGAAATGCTACATGCTGGATGCCCCCTGGAGATTTACAATGCGTGCCATCATCAAAGCCCCTGAGAAATTCTCTAATAAAGACAGCATTTTCCTTTGTTTGATTCAGCATTCCCAAGACCTGTTCCACCATGACTCGGGCCAACTTGCATCCCATGGAACCAGAGTTCCTCAGAACACTCGGAACACTTTGGGAAATGACCATCCTAACATGATTTAAGAACAATCCTATAATAATATGACAGGGCCTTTATGGTGTCCAACTGCATTAAACATGGTTCTGATAGCACCACATCATACCAAAAATTCTCCTGGGGGGACTTGGGATGTCCATGTGAGGGGGGTGTGTTGGGCAAATTCTATCCTTAAGCAGGCTCACTTCTGGCTTTAGGAAACTTCCTAAGACCACCACATCTAGGAAACCAATGGCTTATGATATTCAGGACAAGTGTTAGATGAGGAGAGAGGGCTATTGTCTTCTGCTAGCCCTATGGCTGGCCCACCCATAGCCCATACTGTTGGATGCACTGATAAACCACCACAGAGGGATACAGCACAGGCACATAGCCATTGTCCTTCCACACTTGTGTGTAAAATAAATCCTTCCTTGTTTTCTAGACCCTGTTCCCATCGGGATACCTAATCCCTCTCACCCAGTGCTCATCCCTGGGGGCAGAGTCCATTCTATCCAGTAAAGAAAACTCAAGTACACTGTCCCCAAACCACAGGATCTACAGCTCCCCAATCACAGGTGAGTGTACCTAAAACACTATTCAAATGTGGGTCAGGCTCAAGTTCACGTAAGCCTTGTAAGCTTCCAGGACAAATGCCTGTGCTTTTAAGATATCTTCCCCCACTTTTCTTTCCAGGTGTTATTCCAGTGACATCATCCGAACTCACTGCTGTTAATTTTCCCTCTTTCCATGTAACACCTCTGAAGCTAATGGTCTCACCAACTTCTGTGGCAGCCGTCCCTGTTGGGAACAGCCCGGCTCTCACTTCGAGCCACCCCGTTCCCGTCCAGAACCCAAGCTCAGCCATTGTAAACTTCACCTTGCAGCACCTGGGACTCCTCTCCCCCAGTGTGCAGGTGTCTGCCAGCCCGGGAGCTGTTCCCGTGTCTCCAAGAATAGAGGCTGTTAGTGTCATATCAGATAATGCAGGCAATCAGCAAGGAAGGGCCTCCAGGTACGACTCTCCTGTCCCAGGCCAGAACCAACCAAATGGACAATCAGTTGCTGTGATGGGGACACAACAGGTGAGAGCATTTCCATTTAATGGGCTTTTTTCCCTCCTTGGGTTATTAAGGCCCAAATATCAGTATCATGGAAGACTCGCGTTTGCTTCTCTTCCCTGGAGAGGGAAAGGATAGGAGGAGGAGGAGGGGGAAACTGAAGGCCTAACTGCCTTCCAAACCCTGGAGAAGTACCAAGGAGTCCACAGTCCTCCCGGCCAATTGCAGAAGATGCCAGCTTCCTTTTCTGTGCCCTGCCCTTCCAGTTCCAGCCTCCGAGGCTAGTAGGCCGTACCTATCCGTGCAGACTTGACATCTTTTTCCTATTCTCTCTTTCTGATCAGCCTGTTCCCGTCACACCCAAAGGGTCACAGTCAGTGGCCGAAAGTTTCTTCCGGACCCCAGGTGGACCAGGGAAGCCGACCGGCCCATCCTGTGTGGATTTCGATGGTGCTAATAAAACCTCCGTAGGAACTCTGTTTGTCCCACAGCGAAAACTGGAAGTCTCCACGGAGGATGTCCACTAATTTACAGACTGGACTCCATTTAATTTTCTTAAAGAGTTGTTCAATAGAGAAGATGTGATCAGACTTATTTGGAGAATATATTCTCTGAAAATACTGTAAATATGTTGGGGGTTTACTTAATTTCAAAGCAGACACTTGTTTTCCTACTTATATACATACACACACACACACACACACACACACACACACACACATATTTGTACTAAGTTAATTTCAGCCGTCATTCCGACCGGATAAAAGCAAAATGTTTTTAGTATATGTGCTGCCGAAGCGAGCACTAAAAGCAAAATGTTGAACTAAGGTGTATTAACTTCCAGAGGAAAGGATTCATCGTCTCAGTTGTGCCTATACTATTATGCAATGTAACCTTATTCAAGTTTACTTTCCTTTGAGTGACTACGTGACCTGCGCAATGCACCATTCTCCTCACCTTTGCACAATGAAAACGCTGTGATGTATAATGTTGTATTTTTAAATGGGAGGCTATAGCTATATTTTTTGTAATTCCTTTAAACTGTTTCTTGTTGCCATGTGTCCTTTTGTAAAGTTTGCAAGAATCCTCAATCAAGTCTATGGAAAAATTATTTATAAACATATTTTTAATCATAAGTTGTTCAAATTAAAACTTCTCTAAAATGTATTTCACATTTTCATGTGGCTGGTTCGGGCACTGTTGGGAGGAAATGAAAGCCTCACTAGCCGGGGAGGCGGGTCCTTGGTAAAGGGCAGTACCTCCGAGGTTCCCGTAGATGCCCCACGTTTATAAAATGGCCCTACATTCCTTCCCCCCTTTTGATCCTCCCTATGGCTCTACTTTTCAGCAGTGAAAATGGCTTTGGCTGTTGCTTGGCCATGGACACCCAGCTGAGTCTCCTATACTTTCCACCATGCCTGGGGAGATTAGAAATGAAAGACAGGAACAGGGGTGCTCCCTCTGTGGGCCTGACCCGACCGGCATCCAGCCCCGTCTCTGGGTCTCCAGCCACATACAGAGGACGGACTGCAGTTCTGGTCCTCCCACCACACTTTCCAAACAGCTGGGCTTTGGGGATGGAAAAGCAGCAGTGGGGATTCTCATTTACTCAAGGAACTACCACACTAAAGCCTCAGGAGCTCCAGACAAGCTGGGAGGGGTTAAGAGTGCATCTCCTTGGCCCCCTTGTTGTGGGATGAACTAACTGCACCTTCACAGTTGACGTGGGCCTTCACTGATCAGGGTCTTAGAGGATCCTCATGCTATTTACTATAGGCTAGCCACTGTGCTATGCATTTTAATGGCATTATCTCCATATGAAGCACTAAGTCCAGAATCACACTGCTAGAATATGGAATGACTCAAGGGTCCTGGTTTTTCCACTGTCACCCAGCGGCTAACACACACCTGCCTAGCTGCCTAAGAACCAAGCACACTCGGGGTAATCTAAGATCATCCCCTTCAAATACATATGTTTTGTTTGCACAGCCAAGTACAGCCAAGAGCAGATTTTCACATTGACCTAGAGCCTCCCTTTCCTTCACCGTAGAGAACCAATAGGAGCTACTTCTTCCAAAGTACCTCTGCCTTTCCTTTCCCATACTTGGATGAGTTCCTGATGTATGGTTGAATGTATGGATGAATGGTTCCTGATGTAAGAAAGGCCTTTAAGGTGCTTGTAATAGAGTTGAGGAAGACAGTACGTACGCGTGCATAAGTTAAAGCAGTAAAGAGATAGTAACTTGCTAAACGGTAAATATCAGCAAAGGATACCGTTCAGTGGAGGCCACCAGCTTCCACTACACACATATGACCCAGAAAAACCAGCCCAGTCATAGTAGCTCTGAGGCAATGACGCTCCTTACATCCCCCCGCCCATCCCTAAAGCTGAGCTAGAGGGATTGGAAGCTCAGATTTGGTTTTGCGCCCCCCTCTATCGGTTCACACGAAGAAGCACCTTCCCACCACTGAGGTTTGGGGAAATCAGGTGCATAGAAAGAATGAGCTATGTTTGACTTCAAGACAGCTCTGGAGATCATCCCACTCAGTTCTTCTACTCGGACAGGTTCATGAGGTTGCCCCCAAAATCCCCACTTGCTGATGTTCATGTCTTGTGCGACCCCCTTCCCTTCAGTGTGGGTGGGACCTATGTCCTCCTTCTACCTAACATATTGCAGTAAAGGGGATGGTGTATGTGTAGTTATGTGTCCATGGTTATGTGCTTACACCACACAAGATTGTAGTATAATCCAGTTAGGGGAACCCCTACACAGCCAGGGTCCGTGGGCAGTATTCTTGGAGCTTAGAGAGCCCGCAGTTGAAACTAACAAGAAACCGAAATCCTCAGTCCTACTTAGGGCTGCAAGGAAATGAATTCTACCAACAACCTGAGTGAGCTTGCACACGGATCTTTCCCCAGGTAGACCTCAGATGAGACAGCAACTCTAAATGACACCATGAACATAGCCCTAGGACACTTCCAGCAGAAAACCCAACTAAGCCGCTCCCGAGCTCCTGACCCATAGGAACTGTGAGATGGGAAATCTGTAATGTTTTAAGATGCTATTTGTGGGCCACCTGGGTGGCTCAGTCAATTAAGTGTCTGCCTTCAGCTCAGGTCGTGATCCCAGGGTCCTGGGATCAAGCTCACATCAGGCTCTCTGCTCAGCAGGGAGCCTGCTTCTCCCACTCCCTCTGTCCCTCTGCCTGCTGCTCACTCTCTTGCTCTGTCTCTCTCAAATAAATAAACACAATCTTAAAAAAAAAAAAAAAAGATGCTATTTGTGGTAACATGTTACACAGCAATAGCTAACAGATACAACCACTACTACACAGTGAAGTCACCACTACTACTAACCCACTTATTCTCCTCTCTTCTTCCTGTTTGTCTTATTATTGTTCATTGGTTTTACAGACATTCATAGAAGCAAAGAGCACAGGGACGCCATAACCTGAAAGGTTTTCATAGGAGAAGGACCCTCCGTTCATTTTAAAGCAGGAATCAACTTACCTGTTCGGCTTTCAACTTCTTTTCCTCAGCAGCCCCCTGATTTCCTCTTAAGGAATGAGTAAGTGGAGCCCATTGGCTGTACCTGGGGGCCCCTCCCATATCTAGCAGGAGTGGGCGTGTCACCCAGCCTCAGCCAACCCCCCTGGGATTTGATGTTCCATTTCACCCTAGCGGGGACCTCTCTCCTCATGCCTTTCCGACTGCAAGACTGTATTCCTGGGGCTTCTGTGTCCCAGCTTCTGGAAAGGCCATGGCACCTGCTCCTGTTCCAGCCTGATTTTTAGCCATCCACTGATTCTGCAGGCCTTTGGTGTCCTTCCAATAAGTTTCCTTGGCTTAAAGTTGCCAAGCATTTCCACGCCTGCTAGCTAAAGGGCTCTTACCAAATCACAAAGGGAACCCCAGAGCAGAGCCAAGGCCTCCCAATTCTCAGAGCAGGCAGCTCCCTGTTCTCTGGGCCTGGCCGAATCCGGCTGAGTAGTGAATAGGTAAGGTGCTTTTCTTACCAGCAAGGCAAGCAACTCACATGTTCAAGTGAAAGCAAAGTACCACTTAAAATACCTGAAAGGGAACTAGTTGAAAGAAGAGATGCAAGGAACCCAGGAAACTGATAGAATTTGATACAAAAAAAAAATTCTGTTAAACTTGGCTTTGAAACAACTTCCTTCAGCCCAGTCCTTTTCAGGCGATTAGTGTTCCTGCGGATAAAGGATAAAGAGATTTTCAGAACTTAAGCAGATAAGCTGTCTGAGCAATCCTATTAATTATATCGAGGAGTGTGGGTGGACTGCAGATTCCCTACAGTGTGTATCATCGACTGGTAGTTTTCAAATCTTGTGGGCCTAAAATAAGAGATAAATTGGAAGGAAAAGGGTCATCATTTTAGGTTAAAAAAAAAAAACTATCCACTTTTTTAAAAAGATTTTATTTATTTACTTGACAGAGCGAGAACACAAGCAGGGGGAGTGGCTCCCCCTGAGCAGGGAGTCAGACATGGGGCTCTGATCCCAGGGTCTTGGAAACATGACCTGAGTCAAAGACAGCCGCTTTAAAACTGAGCCACCCAGGTGCCCCCAAAAAACTATCCATTTTTAAATAAACCTTTAAATAAGTGATTTTACATCTAAATGGCCTATGAGTACATTCAGGTCAATTATTTGCTCAAACAGATCAGTAACTAAGTGAAGACCTGTCAAAACAGCCAACAATTTGTAGGAAAATAAAGGTAGGGAGAATGTTATCAGTGTCCTCTGACAGTCAAGCAATTAACTGCATTTTTGAAAGGCTACAGGAGAATCTTCCATATTCCATGATTTAGGCTCAAAGTCTGATTTGCCCTGTATAAACCGAATTCTATTTAAAAAGTATTTTTCCCAGTTTTTTATCATTCACCTACCACTGTTACGCAAAACAGTGCCTATTATCCTACTTTGGATAAGAAAAGATCCTCTGTGTGTGAATCTACTAGAAGTTTATCCTGAATGAAAACTTCTAGTTACTGTGAACTGAAATCTTTCTAAAATGATAACATCGCCCCCTAGATTCCTAAATAGAGGACTTGTAAATCAAATTATTCTTCATGTTTCAGAAACTCTTGAGCACTATTTTGTTAAATTCAAAGTCAACCTGGGGCGCTTGGGTGACTCAGTGGGTTAAGGTTAAGCCTCTGCCTTCAGCTCAGGTCATGATCTCGAGGTCCTGGGGTCCTGGGATGGAGCCCCTAGTGGGGCTCTCTGCTCAGCAGGGACCCTGCTTCCCCCTCTCTCTCTTCCTGCCTCTCTGCCTACTTGTGATCTCTGTCTGTCAAATAAATAAATAAAATCTTTTTTTAAAAATTTTAAAAATTCAAAGTCAACCAACAATATAGACCAGCTATGATACAATAATACCCTTGGGGCTATTTGACATGTAGGTCTATATGCTCCTAAAATAAATGGCTCCAGAGTATTATGCCTTTCAAGCTCTATTTTTATGGTTCTCTCTCTCCGAATTGGATATCAGCTTTCATTTGCCTCTTCCCTCTACCCTCAGGATAAATCTCTTTTCTAACCCAAAGAAAACCGGAGGATTCCAGAGGAACTGAAGTCACCACACTTGCTTTTATAAACCATTCCAAGTTGATGGATTTCTAACTACTTAAGGAAAGCTCTTCCTTTCTCCTGGGGGGGAAGGCCATGAGCTTCATCTTGGGTGTCCCCCTTGCTAATCCATTGTCTTTCTTACTGTCCACATGAATCCAAACTTGTTGATACTGAGAATCTGGGACCATGATGGAATTCCAGGAATGTTGAATATAAATTCTATATTTTTCTTCATTATCAAAATCCAGTCCTTAGACAATGAGGGCATTTCTGCATGAAGATATTCTTAAGAAATGGACATGTCCTAGATGTACTAAGGGAAAGAGTGGGACTCAAGAGTTAAAAGGAATCATTTTTATTGAGTATCTACCATTATACCTACTTCAGAATATTATCAGGTGCTTACTACTGACCCCATTTTGCAAATGAGGAAGCTAATTGCAGAAAGCAGGAAGAACGTGCCCCTAGTCGCAGCCCAAGGGTGCAGAGCCAGCAAGGACCTGCAGGTCCGTCTGCCAACCACGCGGCACCGATTCCAGAACACCGCACTCCTGAGTGCCACCATACTAAAGCCGCCACACACTTCCAGACTGTGGAAGATGGGCTGTTTCCAGACTATTCACCAGCAAAGGAGGACTGAACTTCAAGAGCATTACTCCTGAGGCGTCTCTGTTTTTCAGGCTTCCACCTGTAATGCTTTACACTGTACTGAGTTACGTAAGCCAGAAGAACATTTCACAAAACCCCTTCATGTTATTACAGTTGTGCTTTTTGAGTTGGCCAACAGCGGAATGCTTGGTTCCTCGGACTGAGGGGTTGGTGACCGCTCTGATTCTCCAACTCACCCTCTCAAACCTTTACTTCCCCAGCTCCTCCTCCAACTGACCACGGTCCAGCTCCTACAAGACTTCCCTTACATCATAACTCACCATGGTTCTGCTTCCCTGATTAAACCCTGACTCCACAGGGGCATTTTGGGGAAGAAATGGGATAGGTGATGTTCCAGAGGAGGCCAGGGGCTGTCAGCTTCCCAGTGCCCAGAGAATAGGAACCGGCCAGCAAGTTGGTACTTTACAAGCTGTGGTCATTTTGGTTGCCAATATTTTCATGGCCGCAAACCTAGGAGCTAAACCATTTTTAGGTCATAGTGTCCTTTACAAATGCACTGCATGGAACCCTGCCACTGCCCAGTACAGCTAACTGACTCAGCTCGGAGATAAGCCCAGGACATTCGCCTTCCAAGGACTCACCTGACTCAGTTCAGTCAGACAGAAAACTCACGGCCGAGGAGCCAAAGGCTCTGACCCTCCCCACCGCCCAAACAAGACCCTTCACTTCTCAGGTCTGGTTTCTTCTTTCACAGGTGTGAGCTCAAGGAAATAATTTCTGAGTTCTCTTAGAAATATATTTTCACGAAAAGCAAATTTAAACTCACCAGTGATTCCTGTCACATAAGAAGAAACTGCACTCGACCGAAAGAATTTTGTCAAATATATGGGAAGGAATTCATCCTAGGGAGGAAAGTAGTTACCTAATGAAACCACTAATCCTCAGACTAGCGTATATCCTGGATTCTCCCTGGCTAATGGCAAATAAAGCAGGCTTCGAATTCATTGCTGCTATTATTCCAAGAAGTTGTAATTGCCACAAAACTAGTCTTACAGTTTGGGAGTCCATTTGGTCTGTTGGTTTTACTGTCTTGACTTTGCCTTTTAGTTCTATTTATGTTTTTGTCTACACTGTGACATTATTTGGGATGTCCTGTATCATCTAAGCTTCAGTTAAAAACCTGAGGGAAGCAAGCAGACTGGCAACTCACTTAAAAGCAGCTTCATGAATGGACTCTTCTGAATATAGAACTTGGGCATCTCAGGGTTAGAAAGAAACCTGGAGATCATCTCATCCAGGGGTTCCCAAACTTCTAGCACCCCTAATCTGGTGCCAAGTGGCTATGTCAGAAACCCAGAAGCATTTTTTATAGATTCTTGGGTTCCTATCGTCAGAGATGAGTCTGAGATAGGACCCTGGGATCGTTGGGTTTTTTAAGTTTCCCAGTTAATTCAAATAATTTGCTAGTTTTGAGAATAACAATCTAGAAGAATCTTCAACCAGATTTAGATTTTCATTACAGGACTTCTGGTAGGAATCAATATAGAGTAAGCCCATTACAACCTATCTCTCCCATTGATTATAAACAAAACCTCTGGACAGAATATAAAAGCAATTAGCTGAGGACTCCGAAAAGTAAAGAGTAGCAAATAAATTGAGAGGGGAAGTCAAAACTTGAAGAACAACTTGTATGGCAGTTGACTGAACTTGGTTTTTCTTTCCTTCTTTATTTCTTGGCTTTAGTCAGAGGGCGGGCTGAGCCCTGGAACTGAGTCATAGTATGACAGCAAAAAAATCTGAAAGATACCCCCTTTTCTAGCCAGAGGATCAGGAAAGGGATCCCTTAATCTGAAGATGGGGAGAAACACTTTAATTTTTTTATTTTTATTCTTCTTTTTCCCCTCCCAGTCCAGTCCTAAAGTGGCACTGTCATGGTGACGGCAGCTGGGATATGGAGACTTAAAACCTTAAGACAACCATCCCTCAGTGCACAGGGATTGGAAAAAGGAGTCTCAAGGGTCCAGAGATGATGGGATTCCTATTACTTTCTTCTTTTTCATCTTCAGGGTGCCCTGAGGCACTCCAAGTGTTCAGAATTGTGCCCAAGGGCATGAGCTAAAATTCTGAGAGAAATGCTGGCTTTCTAGTCAGAGGGCTAGGAAAAAGGAGTCCTGGGAACCAAAGAGTCAGGGAAATTCCAAGGATGAGAAACTTGGAGAAGGAAATCCCTTAGGGGTGACTCTGACATAATAAGGTAGAAACTTTAGATCTTTTTTAAAAAGGTTTTATTTATCCATTTGACACAGCGAGATAGAAAGTGCACACAAGCAGGGGGAGCAGCAGAGGGAGAGGAAGAAGCAGACTCCCTGCTAAGCAGGGACCTTGACATGATGCTTGATCCCAGGACCCCAGAATCAAAACCTGAGCCAAAGGCAGACACTTAACTAACTGAACCACCCAAGCACCCCAGAAACTTTAGATCTTAAAAATATAGTTTCTGAAATAAAAAGAAATTCATTGAATGGACTCAATAGCGCAAACAAAAAATGAACATTCTCCAGAGATTTTACTGAGATCAAGAATCAATAGAGAGTCCAGAAATAGACCCATGCAAAAACAGTCATTGGGTTTTGTTTTGTCTTGTTTTGTTTGTTTTGTAAAGGGACTTCAATGGAAAAGGAGCAGTCATTTCAGCAAATAGTGCTAACACAGTTAGACATCAATATCCACACAAAACTAAACACCAACATACACTTCCACCTTACACAAAAATAAACTCAAGATGCATAGTATGACTGAATGTAAAAAGTAAACTATCAAACATTTTAAAGAAAAGAGGAGAAAAATCTTTGTTACTTAGAGCTAGGCAAAAAGTTCTTGGATACAACACTGAAAGCATGATTCATGAAAAACAAAAAATTTTTTTACTTTTACTTATTTATATTTTTAAGTAATCTCTATGCCCAACATGGGGCTCAAACTCACAAACCCAAGATCAAGAGTCTCATGTTCCTCCAACTGAGTTAGCTGGGCACCGCAAAAGACACAATTATTAAATAGTACTTTATCAAACTGAATAATGCGTACCCTTAAACAGGTTTTAAAAATATTTTTAAAATGAAAAGACCAGCTGCAGGCTGGCAAAAATATTTGCAAATTACACATCTAACAAAGCCCTGGTATTCTAGATACATAAAGAATGCTCAAAAATCAACAATAAAAAACAACCCGGTTCTTTTTTTTAGCTTTATTTCTTTTTAATTTTTATTTATGTTTTTTAGATAATTTCTAACCCAACATGGGAGTTGAACTCATGACCCTGAGATCAAGAGTCACATGTTCCACTGACTGAGCCAGCAGGTACCCCAAAAAGATCTGATTTTTTTTTTAAGTGAGCAAAAGATCGGAAAAGTTGGTTTATGATAGAAAATACATAAATGGCACACAAGAAGATTCTCAGCATCACTGTTCATTGAAGAAATGCAAATTTAAGCCACACTAAAATACCACTGTAGGCTCAAATTTCAAAAACAAAAAATTGATCATGTTAAATGCTGGTGAGGGTGCAGAGCAACTGGAACTCTCATTCATTGCTGATGGGAATGCAAAATGATCCACATGCTTTGGAAAACAAATTGATCGTTCCTTATGAAGTTAAATACGGACTTATCTTATGATTCACACATTCCACTCTGAAGTATTTACTTCAAAAAATGAAGAGTTATGTTCACACAAAAACCTTTATATTAATATTTGTGGCATATTTATTCCTATTCACTCAAAACTAGAAACAGCCCAAATATTCTTGGCATTTATCTTTCATGGTGTTCTCTGAGCTTCCTAGATGTGTGGTTCGGTGTCTGACATTAATTTGGGAATTCTGCCATACTTCTTTCAAATATTTCTTCTGTTCCTTTCTCTCTTCTCTAGGCATTCTCATTATGTATATGTTGCAGCTTTTATAGTTGTCCCGCAGTTCTTGGGTATACTGTTCCACTTTTTCCAGTGATTATTCCCTTTGCTTTTCGGTTTTGGAAATTTCTACTGACATAGCCTCATGCTCACTGATTATTTCCTCAGTGTGTCCAGTCCACTAATGAACCCACCAAAGGTATTCTTTATTTCCCTACAGTATATTTGATTTCCAGCATTTCTTCTTCATTCTTTCTTAGAATTTCCATCTCTTGGAGGTAACCCTCTTACACTGTTGGTGGGAATGCAAACTAGTGCAGCCACTTGATAAACAGTATGGAGGTTCCTCAAAAAGCTGAACATAGGGTCCCTGGGTGGCTCAGTTGGTTAAGCGACTGCCTTCAGCTCAGTCATGATCCCGGAGTCCCAGTATCAAGTCCCACATTCCCACACTGGATTCCCTGCTCAGTAGGGAGTCTGCTTCTCCCTCTGACCCTCTCCCCTCTCACACTCTCTCTCATTCACTCTCTTTCTCTCAAATAAATAAATAAAAACTTTTCAAAAAGTTGAACATAGGGGTGCCTGGGTGGCTCAGTGGGTTAAAGCCTCTGCCTTTGGCTCAGGTCATGATTCCAGGATCCTGGGATCGAGACCCGTATAGGGGCTCTCTGCTCAGCAGGGAGCCTGTTTCCCTCTCTCTCTGTCCCTGGCTGCCTCTCTGCCTACTTGAGATCTTTGTCTGTCAAATGAATAAATAAAATCTTTTTTAAAATTTAAAAAAAAAAAAGTTGAACATAGAGCTACCCTACCACTCAGCAATTACACTACTAGGTATTTACCCCAAAGATACAAATGTAGTGATCCGAAGGTGCACCTGCACCCCAGTGTTTATAGCAGCAATGTCCATAATAGCCAAACTCTGGAAAGATATCCATTGACAGATGAATGCATAAAAAAAGATGCAACATCAGCAAAGGAAACAGACAACAAAACCAAAAGACAACCGACAGAATGGGAGAAGATATTTGCAAATGACATATCAGATAAAGGGCTAGTATCCAAAATATATAAAGAACTTATCAAACTCAACACCCAAAGAACAAATAATCTAATCAATAAATGAGCAGAGGACATGAACAGACATTTCTGCAAAGAAGACATCCAGATGGACAACAGACACATGAAAAAATGCTCAACATCACTTGGCATCAGGGAAATACAAATCAGAACCACAATGTGATACCACCTCACACCATTCAGAATGGCTCAAATGAACAACTCAGGAAACGACAAATGTTGGAGAGGATGCGGAGAAAGGGGAACCCTCCTACACTGTTGGTGGGAATGCAAGCTGGTGCAGCTACTCTGGAAAACAGCATGGAGGTTCCTCAAAAAGTTAAAAATAGAGCTACCCTATGACCCAGCAATCACACTACTGGGTATTTACCCTAGAGATACAAATGTAGTGATCCGAAGGGGCACATGAACCTGAATGTTTATAGCAGCAATGTCCACAATACCCAAACTATGGAAAGAACCTAGACATCCATCAACAGATGAATGGATAAACAAGATGTGGTATATATCTACAAGATAATACTATGCAGCCATCAAAAGAAATGAAATCTTGCCATCTGCAATGACATGGATGGAACTAGAGGGTATTATGCTGAGCGAAATAAGCCAACCAGAGAAAGACAGTTATCATATGACATCAGTTATCCCTGATATGAGGAATTTGAGAGGCAGAGGGAGGGTTTGGGGGGTAGGGAAGGAAAAAATGAAACAAGATGGGATTGGGAGGGAGACAAACCATAAGAGACTCTTAATCTCACAAAACAAACTGAGAGTTGCTGGGAGAGGCTGGTTGGGTTATGGACATTGGGGAGGGTATATGAAATGGTGAGTGCTGTGAGTGATGATTCACAGACCTGTACCCCTGGGGCAAATAATATGTTAATAAAAATAATTAATAAATAATCTTTAAAAGGTGTGGCATATATATGATGGAAAACTACTCTGCCATCAAAAAAAGAGAACGTTATCATTTGCAATGATGTGGATGGAACTAGAAGGTATTATGTGAAGCAAAATAAGTCAATCAAAGAAAGACAATTATATGATTTCATTCAGACATAGAACTTAAAAAACAAACAGAGGAGTGTAGGGGAAGGGAGGAAAAAATAAAACAAGATGAAATCAGAGAAACAAACCATAAGAGACTCCTTTTTTTTTTTTAAAGATGTTATTTTTTGACAGACAGATCACAAGTAGGCAGAGAGAGAGAGGGGAGGAAGCAGGCTCCCTGCTGAGCAGAGACCCTGATGTGGGGCTCCATCCCAGGACCCTGAGATCATGACCTGAGCCCTGAGCCAAAGGCAGAAGCTTTAACCCACTGAGCCACCCAGGTGCCCCCCATAAGAGACTCTTAATCACAGGAAACAACTGAGGGCTACTGGAGGGGAGGGGATGGGATAACTGGGTGATGGATATTAAAGAGGGCACATGACATAATGAGGACTGAATGTTACATAAGACTGACAAATCGGGGTGCCTGGGTGGCTCAATGGGTTAAGCCTCTGCCTTTGGCTCAGGTCATGACCTCAGGGTCCTGGGATCGAGTCCCCGCATCGGGCTCTCTGCTCAGCAGGGAGCCTGCTTCCCCCCCTCTCTCTGCCTGTTTCTCTGCCTGCTCATGATATCTCTCTCTCTGTCAAATAAATAAATAAAATATTTTTTAAAAAAAGACTGATGAATCACTGAACTCTGTTCTGAAACTAATAATACTCAATATGTTAATTGATTTAATTTAAATTGTAAAATGAAAATAAAAAGAATTTCCATCTCTCTGCTTACATTACCATGCGTATTTTTTTTTCTTGCCTATACTTTACTTTTTCCATGAACGCTCTTAGTATATTTACCATAGTTATTTTAAATTCCTGGGCAGATAACTCCAACTCCCTTGTCATATTGTAGTCTTCAAATTCTCCTTTTTGCCTACTGATATGTCTTCTAATTTTTTGTTGAAAGCTGGACATGATACACTGGGTAATGGAAATCCAGTACTGGTTTACATGGATGTTCCTATTCTAGTAAATTGTGATTCTCCATATCCAACTAACTGCATCTCCAATTTGGGGGGCAGCAGTTCTGTGATCTTGATTCTCTAGCAGATCTAAGAAAAATTGCTGATTTTAGTTTCTTAAGCTTTGTACTTGCTGTTAGAATGAAGTGATGACTTCCAAATTCCTTATGTGCTGTACTAGAAACCAGAGGTCCCTCAAATATTCTTCAACTAGTGAATGGATGGACACTATGGTAGATCTATACAACGGAATATTATTCAACAATAAAAAAGAAAAACCATGGATGAGTCAACAACATGGATGAATCTCAAGTACACACTGCAAACTGAAAGATACTTAACTCAAAAAGCTGGATACTGTGTAATTCTGTTTACACAACATACTCAAATAGGGCAAAACTATAGAGACAGAGAACAGATAGGTTAAGTTCTGTTAACCAGTGGTTAAGGATGGAAGTGGATTTGACTAAAGGGGAAGTACAAAAGTTCTTCTGTATCTTCACTGTGGTAGTGGTTATGGGAGTCTATGTATTTCTCAAAATCCACAAGCTATTCAATAAAAAACATATACATTTTAAAGAACTTTTTTAAAATGCCATCACAACACTCCATCTGAGTTGTTTCCTAAATCTACTTGAAGATTTCCTGTGATGGGGAATTTACTCTTTTCAGAGACCACTGATGCTATTATCACAGAGCCTCCCAATCACTGTGCTGTGAAAGGGTCACAGCTGGCTAAGATATTACATATCTCAGTCTTCAGGCATGTCAGAGTCATTGGACTACTCTTATCCACAGTGGGCTGTAGAATTCTTCCATTTCCTATTATTGCCATGAAGTGAAAAAGGAAGCATTATGTTGTTAGATAACTCAGATTTTCTTATATGTTGAAACAGTATCAGTCTATCTGCAAGGTGTACCCTCATTAGTCCCAGTTTTTCCTTTTCTTGGAACAGATTATATATAGGACAGGTTTTCAGGTATTTGAAGATTTGCTATCCATTTTCACATTCCCACCATCATCAACTCTTCTCTGAGTGAAATGTGTCTGGTTCTTTGAGCTGTTCCTCTCATGGCATGTTTTTAAGATTCTCTATTGTCCCTGAAACATGATCTTTATGTTCAGTATTTCTTCTCAGTCTCCAGAATAGAAAATGATATTTAATTTTCAACTATCATAGGATCTACAAAGAAAACATTTTTATTGAAAACGGCCCCAAGATTTCTGCCTTCACACATTCAACAGAGAATGTATAATGCCATCTTTCTTTGAAGACTGAAAATATCACAGGGTCTCATGCTCATCAAGTTCTATGGTCCCACTCAATGGCCTCTATACCCTCTCACAGTTCTTGGAGCACTTTCAAATTCTAGTGTTTGGGGACAGCCTGGTAGAAGGAATTCATAGACTTAAAATATCACCAAACGAGTCAACAATAACTACAACACAACCACGAGTACCATATCTCAGCATCTATAAAAGGATCCACATCTATAAAAAGATCCACAGTTGTCACCTTCTTGGCCCCCTCCAGCAACATGTCATTCTGTGACTAGAGATCCTTATTGCCCTGATCACATTCTCGCAAATACTCATGAGGCCAAGTCCTCCCATCCTCCAGGAAATAGGAGGCATTTCTTAGGTTCCAGCAAATCTGAGGAAATTGTTCCTCACTTACAAGGCATTTCACCCTCTCCTTTCAGGGGACAGACATTGCTACAACAGTATGTATAGTGAGTGAGAAAAACATTCTATCTCCTGTGGGTTTATCACACATTAGATGAAATCTTTTGGTCAATGACCTCAGATGTGACAAAAACTGGTTTAGGAAATTGGGTTGAAGTCAGCCAATCCCAGACATCCCCTCAATGGATATTTGAAACACATATGGCAAGTTATATCTCAAATTTGACCACAGATGATTTTTCCAAATTCTGTCTCTATTCATTCCTAAGTCAAGGAAATAGAAGTAAAACAAAGCCTACTTCTATAGCCTAGAAAGAAATTTCTGGTTGAATGGTATTTCTGCTAAAACAGTTTAAAAGTAGAATTTTGTTTAAGTGTGTCTGTGAAGAATGAGAAGAACAGCTCTGTGAAAGATACTGATGAGAGAATGAGAAGACAAACCAGAGACGGGGAGAAAATACTTGAAAAAGACATCTGATAAAGGACTGTTTATCTGGTCCTGATAAAGGACTGTTTATTATCCAAAATATACAAATAAATCATCAAATAATAGGAAAACGAATCTTTCAATTAATATTGTTAGATGCTCAAAAGAAATGAGCTATCAAACTATGAAAAGAAATGGAGGAAACCTGACTGCATCTTACTAAGTGAAAGAAACTAATCATGAAAGGCTACAAACTGTCAGATTCTAATGATACGACTTTCCAGGAAAAGCAAAACTATGAAGACAATAAGGTGGTGCCAGTGTGGTTCAGTCAGTTAAGCATCCAGCTTTGACTCAGTGCATCTTAGGGTTCTGGGATCAAGGCAAGCGTTGGGCTCACCCCACTCCGTGAGAAGTCTGCTTGTCCCTCTGCTCCTCCCCCTACTCATGGTCTCTCTCTCTCTCTCAAATAAATGAATAAAATCTTAAAAAAAAAAAAAAAACCACACACAACTACGAAGACAATAAAAAGATCAGTGGTTTCCAGAGGTTAAGGGACAAGGAAGGATGAACAGACAGAGCACAGAGAATTTTTAGTACATTGACCCTATTTTGTATGACCCTTTGATGGTGGATACAGGTCATTATACATTTGTCAAAGTTCAGAGAATGTAAAACACCAACAGTGAGCCCTAATGTAAACTATGGAATCTGGATGATAATGATGTGTCAGTGTAGGTTCAATTGCAACAAAGGTACCCCTCTGGTGCAGGATACTGATACTGGGGGGGGGGGGGGGCACCTGTAGGGGCAGGGAACTCTCTCCACCTTCTGCTCATTTTGCTGTAAACCTAAAATTGATTTTGAAAAAATAAAGCTTATTTTTAAAAATGGTAGAACAGCATTTCAGAAAATAGGGTGCTTTTCAGGTGATGCCAAAGGAAATTGTCATAGTCTCTAGCAGGAGTCGGTGACATAGCCAGACTCACCATCCTTAAGACTTCCACTCCTCTCTGTACCTGTGACATATTAAGGAATGCCTTCCCTAAAAACCTGAGTTTAAAACTCAACATCCAAGTACCTTCTCCTCCCTTTGCAAACCATCTCCATGTATGACTTGACCACTTTATTCCCTCCCTCATATTTATGAACCCAAGATTAGATCAACTCATCTTTCTGAGGTCTTTTACCCTGATGTATGGTCTTTCAAACTTAAACGGGCAGAACCCTGATGCTTTAGCAGTAAGGAGTTTTTTATTTGTTGTTTTTGCTTTGATTTTTTTTTTAATTTTTTTAAAACATTTATTTATTTATTTGAGAGAGTGTATGTGAGTGGGGGGAGGGACATAGGGAGAGGATCTTCAAGCCAACACCCTGATGAGTGTGGAGACTGAGATCATGATCTGACTTGAAATCAAGAGTTGGATGCTCGACAGAATGAGGCACCTAGGTGCCCCGATTTTGAATTATTTCTAATATCCAATTTTCATGTAATGGGGCCATAGTCAAGTAAGAGTGTTTTTATGACACTATAGAATACCTCCTCTTATTGCTAAGGGACCATCACACTCAAAGGGAAATAAAGACTTGGTTTTCCTAACTAGAAAATAAGCATCATCAAATTTTAGAATTAGAAGACATCTTGAAAGTCATCTTGTTCAGCATGAACATTTTACAGATAAAGAAATCAGAAAGAGGTACTGACCTGTCAAAGGGCACACAGCAGTTAATAGCAGAGCTGAGACTAGAAAGACACCCGTATCTATCCTTTCCACCCCGTTGCTATTTCCACTTTAGGCACGGCATGAACATTTTGGGGCAGTCAATAAAAAGCTTCCAACGACTCTAAAAATGCCTCCAATCCTTATTTTTAAATTTTAGATGGAGTGGACATAAGGGGAAATAAGTAATTTCTTCTTGCTGAATTTGTGCTTTCTCTTTTGCTGCTTGTTCAGATCTGATAGAAATGTAGCCCTCGTGAGATCTCTCAAAACCACTCAGTTATATAAATAAATTCAACCCAAAATTTTCAAATGGCTACTGGGTGCCAACACCAAGGACACAAAAATAAATAAGACACTCTCTGTTGCCTTCAGGAGTCCACCAGCTAATGAGCCAAAAGGACACGTGAACAACCAGCCAAAGTTTCTTGTAATGAGAAGCGTGAAGTGTTTGGGGGGCCCGGCACAGAGAGGGGCACATCCCTCCTGGAAAAGGGTGGGTGTGGAGGCCTGCACTCAAGAGACAGCATCTGACCTGCTTACAAAAGGATAAGGAAGATTCCCCCCAGAGGGGGCAGGTTAAGGAGGCGGAGGACATTCCAGGCAGAGGACAGAACATGAGCAAAGCAGAGAGGCATGAAAGTGCTGGCTATTTTTAAAGAACAGTGATTAGATTGGAGAGGCTGGAAGATAGGATAAATGAAAGTGGGGTGGTGGGAGAAAAAGGTGGAAAGTTAATTGGGGCAAGATGAAGAAACTTGAATGCCATGTCAAAATTGTTCAACCTGATCTTATAGTGACGGGATGCTAAGGCCAGTCTTCAGGCTCAAGGTGCCATCATCAGATGCAGTAGCAGTGGGAGAGATGGAGAAGAGGAGGAGAAGTCTACGTGGTTGGAGGCGCCTGAAAAAGTCTAGGCAGGACCTCTGAACCTGGACAATAAGAGGGGCAGGGATAAGAAGAAGGGCTGGATTCAAAGGCATCGTTTCAATATCTGTTGTTCACACAGGTGAACAGTCATCGACTCTGCTCAATCCGTGGAAGTCATCTCCTGACAAGACCATCCTACCGATCCACTTCTGAACCTCTGTGAGATGATTCTCAAATTTGTCCATTTGCAGGAGCTTGTACTGCTTCCGGCTTTGTACTAGCAGAGTAGCAAATGTAGGAACAGCAGCTACCGACCCCAAGGGACCACTGAGACAAAGCCCGACTGATCTCTCAGAGCAGGGGGAAGCGGAGGAGCTGGGACTTGGGCTCTGGAAGTCCTCAGACCTACAGGGTTGTCTCTTCCAACAATACACAGCAACCAGATTAGTTAAAATTTCCCTCAGAGCATAGGCTCTAGATTAGAGAACATGGTTTAGGTCCTGACTTTGCCATATTACCATCCATGTGACCTAACCCTTCAAGCTGGGTTCTTCATCTGGAAAGTGGGATGATAATACCTATGTCCTCCCACTGCTCGCGAGAGAGACAGAAACAGAGAGAGAGAGAGAGAGGAAAGAGATCGCTCCCAAGAGAATCAAACACATGGTAGTGCTTTTAAGCTGAAAAGCATTATGTGGGGAACAGTTACTACTATAATCAGCAAGTGATAAATGGCTATAAAAACCAGAAGACCAATAAAAAAAAATCTGGGTGATACAAGTAAATCAAATATTTGTTTCACTACATCTCACTTCATTTCAGTGAAGATGATAATATTTTTTTTTCCTCTCTTGGGAAAAAAAAGGCACCATTTTGACACGCTCAAGTGTTGCTTTGTGCATTTCTTTGCCTTTCATGGATGGGACACATGGCCAGGAGCAGCTTTTGAATGGTAGTTTAAAATTAATTCTCTTTGAAATAAGAACCAATGACAAATGTCAGACCACTGGTGCATAGAAATAGTGAAAAGCCCTAGTTACTCCAAGAATGTGGCTGACATTGAATACATTATGGTCCAATTATGTTTCTTTTCAGAGTAGTTTGGATGAAGCAGATGAAAGTGGAGACTCCGAGGCCTGTAATTTCTTCCACAGTATATTTTCTCTTTGTGTGGCATGATTCAGAGCAGGGGCTTCCGAAGTGGAAGGCAGGCCTGGGAACATGCAAAATAATACTGGAATATAAGAAAAAGAATCAGGGCTTTTATTACGTTAATTATTATCTTTTTTAGTGTGTACTCTGAGATATGTTTCATAAGTACACATTATTACAGTAATGTAGTTAATAATTTATAAATACACACATGTGCACACATATGCATATTTACTTATGAGCGTGTGTATATGCATGTGTGTGTTGCTCAAACTTGTTTACTGAGGGACCAAGAGCAAACAAATTTGGCAATCACTATTGTAGAAGGGTTTTGGAGTTAGATCTGGGTTTGAATTTCTTAGTGATCTGTATTTCTTAGTGATCTATATTTCCCCATGACTTACCAGCTTTTAGTATTCTAGAGCAAAGAAGAGCAGGAAGCAGTAGATTCTAGTCCTGACATTGCCATTGACTCATTGTTGACCCAACTGTGCAGCTTTGGAGGAGTCACTGAGCTTTCATGAGCTGCATTTACTTCATTCCTCACTCAGACAATGGGTATAATAATACCTTCTTTACAAAGCTTTTTTATTTTATTTTATTTATTTATTTGACAGAGAGAGAGATCACAAGGAGGCAGAGAGGCAGGCAAAGAGAGAGGAAGGGAAGCAGCCTCCCTGCTGAGCAGAGAGCCCAATGCAGGGACTCGATTCCAGGACCCTGAGATCATGACCTGAGCTAAAGGCAGAGGTTTAAGACACTGAGCCACGCAGGCGCCCCTCTTTACAAAGTTGTTGAGAGGATTAAATAGAATAATGTTTATTCTGATTTGGGGTATAAAGGTAGTGGTTTAAGGCATGTGTTTGATATTGTCCCCATTGTCCCACCTCACTCTTGCCCGGTTGTCTTCATGTCCTAGATTTCACGAGGGTTACTCATCTATGGCTATTCTGGGGGAACAAGGGGGTGGGGACAGCAGGTCTTAGTCCTAATATTACTACTGAGTTAACATTCAGGAAGTATTGACCGAGCGCTCTGGTACCTGTCCAACACATGCTTAATATTATCTATTCTTCGCAGAATGCAAGAGAAATGTGCTTCATTTTTCAGATGAAGAAACTGCAGAGCACTGCTATCCAGTCGAACTTCAACAATGATGGAAACATGTTATATCTATGCCACATATGGGTATTGAGCATTTGAAACATGGATACTGTGACTGAGGAACTCAACTGCTAATTTCATCTTAATTAATTTCAATTTAGGGGTACCTGTGTGGCTCAGTCAGTTAAGTATCTACCTTTGGCTTAGGTCATGATCCCAGGATCCTGGGATTGAGCCTCATGTCCAGCTTCCTGCTCGGCAGGAGTCTGCTTCTCCCTCTCACTCTCCCCCCCAACCCCACTCAAGCTCTCTTTCTCTCAAATAAATAAATTTTTAAAAATCTTTTTAAAAATTAAAAATAATTTCAATTTAAATAGCCCCATGTGACTAGGGCTACTATATTGTACAGTACAACTCTAGAGGTTGCTGAATTAGCATTGAAGCATAAGGATGAATTATGTCTCCAAATTCCTATGTTGAAGTCCTAACCTCCAGTACTTCACACTATGACTATATTTGAAGGTAGAGCATTTAAAAATAAAATGAGATTGTATGAGTGTGCCCTTGTCAAATATGATTTGTGTCCTTATACATAGAGGAGATTGGGACACAAACACACATGGGGGGAGACCATGGATGCATGTGGAGAAGATAACCATCTACAACCCAAAAGGAGAGATCTCAGAAGAAAGCAACCCTGCTAACACCTTGATCTTGGACTTCAAGTCTCCAGAACTGTGAAAAAATAAATATCTGTTGTTGAAGCCACCCAGTGTAGAGTATTTCTTAAAGTAGTTCTAGCAATCTAATACAAAGGGCTTTTAAATTAGGTGAGAATTTACTTAATTTACAACAGATTTCCTCAATGAATTAATCAAGAATGCATTCTATCACACATATACTCATAGAATTAAAAATGGAGGATACAAAAAAACATGCAAGAAACAGTAGTTGAATGAAGAAAGCAGCAATATTTATAACTAGGTTTAAACAACTACTGATGCATAATGAACAAAACTAATTACAACCTGGAAGTAAAATCCCAAATGATTTACACACGGGATGTGGTAGGCAGATATGTAAACACAAGACCCATGTGAAGGGAGAGGGCAAGGTGGTGATAGTGAACGTGTGATGAGGTTCTTATAAGTTTCTCATCTCATTGGAAAAAAGCAGAATAGAGCCAGAAATAAAAGTAACATTATAGAAATAAAACATAAAAGAAGATTAAGGGGATAAGTCCATATATATATATATATATAATCTCCAAAAATCACAATAAATGTGAATGGGCTAAAATCTCCTTTTAAAAGATGACTCAAATTAGGTAAAACTAAAAATACTGTTAGTCATTCACTCGGCGGGGAGGGGAAAAGTAGGATTGTGGGAGGACGCTTTTACATTTTATCTTAAATACAAACTTCTTGTTTAGTCTTTCATAATAAACATGCATTTCTGTGTTATTTATGTAACTAAAAATATTTTATTTAAGGGTCAGAAGCATTAACCTCGATCCCAGATTTTCTGGCTTTGGAAATAATTTGACTATATATATTGCATTTCACTGTGAACAGACAGATCCCTCCTTTGGCCCTTAATATCTGTATCTATAAAATGAAAGTGGTGGACCACACTTGTGACTTTTAAATTTTGCCCAAACAAGTATTTTATGTGTATGTATGTATTACGTATTTTAGATTTTATTTTTAAATAATCTCTGCACCCAACATGGGGCTCGATCTCACAACCCCAAGATCACTGTAATCACAGTAATCAAGATTACTGATTGAGCCAACCAGGCATCCACAAAGAAGTATTTTATTTATTTTTTAAAGACTTATTTATTCACTTGAGAGAGAAAGACAGAGTGAGCAGGGGAAGGAGCAGAGGGAGAGGGAAACAAGCAAACTCTCTGCAAAACCGGGAGCCCATAATGGGGCTCAATCCCAGGACCCCAACATTATGACCTGAGCTGAAATCAAGAATCAGTTGCCCAACCAACTGAACCACCCAGGCACCCCACCAAAGAAGTATTTTAGAAGCCTTAGGGGATTCAGGGAAAAGTTATGTGAGTGAGACTTTAAGACCACCTACTTATTTCAAGCAAAGAAGTTTTTTTATCTGCTTTATATATTGATGTTCCATTTAAGATTATCTATAGAAAAAGTATTATTATTCTTAAAAACCTACAAATGTTTGTAAGCTGCTATCTTAGAAGACTTCTAAAATTCCTTCTGACTTTAACATTTTGGAGTACTTGCCCTTTCCCCATTTCTATGATGAATACTTCTACCTATAAATGTAGATCAAGGACATCTCATATGGGGTTGTGCTGTGTCCATATTTACAAAATTACCCCAAACTTCCTTACGGGGAAATATTCAATCACACAACCAACTGCTTTGTGAGCATGTAACCAAAGGGCTAATATGGCCGTTTCGGAGGGCTGGATTTCACATACCTCTTGGTTGGATACTACCTACACCTAACCTCAACGTCCAGGTTAATGCTAGAGTATCAAGTACCTTTGCCTGAGAGGTGGATGGCCTGGATTTCAATCTGGACCCCGCCAACCTGCCTAGAACCTGGCCTGGGCAAGTGAGGTGCCTCAGTTTCCTCAGAGACAACATGAAAAATAAGTTTCTTAAATCCCGAACTTCTTGTCACCTATCAAATTCTATAAGTCATATGTGTCCTTGATGCTTGATCAAAGCCAAAAATATGAAAAAAGAAAACCAAAATTATGTACACATCAGGCAAAGAGAAACTAGGCCTCCAAAGAAAACCTAGTTTCATAGAGGCTTATTTATGACAAGGTTTGTCATAAATATGACACACTGCCCATTAAATTCTTAAGTAGAAAAAGATGATGAATGCAGCGATTCAAAACCTTTGAGAGAAAACTTTTCTTCATAGGATGGCAGGCCGTGGAGGGCCAGGACCCTGATGATTAGCTGACCTTTTTTCCTCCAAGCTTCTTTGGAGAGATTATCTAAGTATCATTTCAGACACCCATCACTCTTATTTTTAGCCCTGAGTTCTCTTCACGAGCGCCGTGACCTGTGTCTCGGAGTTCCAGAGGCCTTCCAGATATGGTTCATGATTCATTTGCAGGTACCCTGCATTGATTTCCAGGAAGGTCAGGGGAGTCGGAGCCTGGAAAAATGATTTTCAATAGAAAATCCTTCTTTGCTGTTCTGACCCCTTGATCAGAAATTTACATTCCGCAGATTGATCCCTTAGTGCCATGGGCAGCTGGCAGTTAAAACAGAACCCAAGCAATATTGTTCTCTAAGGGCTCACAGCTGGCGTGAGGGGGACAAAACTCAGGGCTTTGGTCACAGGCTATTTTCAGCGTCTGATAGCAGTTGTGTTACTCATGTCTCATTCACCCTCTCCCCTCGGCCTCCCTCCCACCCTTCCCTCCACGGGCCAATGCTGGGGACGGCCTCCATGTATTTAAAGAGGACGAGAGTCCCCATACTCAGTTGAGCCGACAGAGACCGCACAGGCAGGTACGTGGAGCGACACAGACACTTGGGCTGGGGGTAGGCTGGCTGGGTGGCTGGGTGGGATTCGGTAGAGTCCTCTAGAGTTAAGGGTGTGTTTTGCGTCCCAGGTGCCAGTGTCTACTCTGGTTCTGTGTGAGGAGGGCTCAAGCTGTTCTGCTGTGGACCCAGCAGTTGTTTAACAGAACTCCCCAAAGCGAGATGAGTATTGCGGGGTTCAAGGGAACCTCACAGAGAAATGAGTAAGGGATAATGTTTGGCCTAAGACTATTTCCACGTTGGAATGTTTCCCAGTGTCTTAATCAAAACACCATACCAGTCCCAGAACTACTATATGACGACTGGACGTGGATCTCCGGAAAACTTCCTGCCTTCAGGTCTTCTCTGTGAGGGTGATATTGTCCTAAACAGTTACAAAGTGTACAATACCGCCGAAGCCAGCTTTCCAATGCTCAGACAACAAGAGATCGTGCTATTCAGAAGGTGTGGGCGAAGGACAGGTTTCTATCATTCACCATACCTGCCTTGCGCACGGGCAATGCTCAGTGAAATTTGCTGGTTTAAAATAGATGTTATAGGGCGCCTGGGTGGCTCAGTGGGTTAAGCCACTGCCTTCGGCTCAGGTCATGATCTCAGGGTCCTGGGATCGAGTCCCGCATCGGGCTCTCTGCTCGGCAGAGAGCCTGCTTCCTCCCCTCTCTCTCTGCCTGCCTCTCTGCCTACTTGTGATCTCTCTCTGTCAAGTAAATAAATAAAATCTTAAAAAAAAAAAAAAATAGATGTTATATCCCAAGAAGGTACAGCAACAGGCTTGCTTCTAGTAACTTAAAATTAAATCAACCTCCCCCAAAAAAGGTCCCCCAAAAGACATTGCTACACTGAAAAATCCATTAAAACTCTATTTCATGGGAGGAGAATGCCCTGTGGAGGGGGAGGGGTGATTCCCAGCGTTTGCTCCCCGTTTCAGTCAAGCGTTTGAATGACAGGCGTGAGTGTGACGGAGAATGAATGAGAAGTGGTTTTAAGCAATAGTCTGAGTGGAGATGCTGACCAAAGATCAGAGCCGCCACCTCTAATTTCTGTTCCCATCCCTGTGCTGGGCCAGTGACAACCCCAAGAAGGAGCTGGGTGACAGATCTGAGGAACTCCGCCTTTCTGAATGAGCTTGTGGTGACCATCTTGTGTGTTGGAGCTGGGGTTGGGGGTGGGGAGGCAGCACCAAGGCAGGCGAGGGTGGGGAAATAGAGAGAGCCTTTGTCCTCGGTTCACTTTGGGGACCAAAATCTCAATGCTGGGTACCTCCAAGTCATCACAAAGTATATATGACCCAGAAAATGTAAGGAATTCCTCTGACCTGGTTTTGGTTCCATTCTGATCAAGCTGGTCATTAAAATGAGCCTGACTATTGTCAGAGAGGGCAGTTGACCCCCAGGGCCCGGTGCTCGCTCTGCTCAGGCAGACAGGTGCTTGGCAGCCCAAGCACACAAGCCATCCTTTAGAGACAGAGGAAAGAACCCAGGCAGGGGAAGGAGACAGACAGAGATACAGAGACAGAGATGGGGAGAAAGAGAGGAAAGTGAACATGATCACTCAGCAGGCCAATCACCATAATCCTCCTGAAAGAGGTAGAGACAGAATCTTGGAAGAACACAGACTCAGAAATCTTGGGAATCTGAAGAAGGAAATAGAAGAAAATAGCATCTGTTACTGAGATGGTTCAGAACCCAGTTCTGGACATTATTTAACTTCTCTAGAGTTTCTATGTTCTGCCCAGTCAGATTAAGCTAAGGCCATCTATCTGCGAGGGATTTGTTAGCATCCAAGGAGACGGACTATAGGAAGTACTTTGTAAAGTCACGTAAGACCATGCAAATACGCGTGCCTTTTCAGAAAAGGCCCCAGGCCAAGGCCAGTGGGCTGTAGGAGGATTTCCTACTAAGTGCAAGTGTAAAGAAGAAAGCCCAGAGGTCAGGGTAGATAAAAAGGTGCCTGGGAGTTAGAAGATGATTAATTTGCTTTATAAGAGGAAGGACACAGACAGGGAATATACTACACAGGAAACACAACTCCGTGGCAGGCAGACTTCCCGGTAGAAGCAAGCTGCTCAGATGTCTGGGTGTACCATAGCCAGGGCTGGGCTTCGCAGCCAAAGAGAAGTGTGACGGCTTCGAACGTGAAAAGCTACAGTTATTTGCCGCAGTGGAGAAAAGCAGGAGGAGACAGGGAGGGTCACAAGGGCCACGCGCGGGAGCCTTTTCTGAGCCTCAGCGTGGACCTCGTGGTGGGAAAGGATTGAGCTGATATGGTTTGTGGGCTGTTTACTGCCCTGTGCAGGCACGGAACGCTATTTCACTGTCACAGAAAGTCCCATGAGAAGTCATTCTTCAGAGGAAGAAATGAAAGCTCAAGGAAGCAAAGTAATTAACTTAGACGCGGCCAGGAAGCGGCCGAGCCAGGATCTAAACCAGGGTGCACTGTGCTCTTTAAAAACACGTGTCAGGGCCAACGTAGAGCAAAGTGAGTTTCTGAAAGTCAAATTCGGCCACACATCAGAGGTGATTTCAGAAAAGGTGCAAGGTAAGCTGCGTGTCACAGCTGTGGTTTGTCGCGGGCAGGTGTGTCTTCTCAGAGTTCTCAGAGACAAGAGCCAACACTTGGGCTTACTTCTGTGCTGGGAGTAAGCAACATCGGCTTCCCAGGCTTGGCGAAAGGGCCTCTGGAGAGGGGACTTCATTCATCTGCTCAAACTATAGGACGAAGCCAGTGACCTTGAGTATCCCACACGGGGAAGCTGAAGGGCATGGTCTCCCCGGGCCATGAGGACTCTGCTGGGGCTGGCTGCATCCCTTCCATGTCCCCATCGCCAGCGAGGTCAGCTGGTGTTGGGCACCGGGGCTGCCAAAGCAAGGAAGCAGCTGTCCTGGGGCACAGGCTTAGGACTTTGCCTGGCATGCCGTGTCTGGCACCGGGCACCCGGATCCCCACCCGCGAGGGAGCTCTCTCCCCGGCCGGGCTGCATGTGCGCCTTGGGGCAGCACGCTTTAAAAGCTAAGAAACAAGAGTGGGTTCACAGTCTGAGCCACAGGGGCCACGGAGAAGAAGCCAGAAAAGATTTGCTTGTTTTAAGAAAATGGATTTAAAAGCTGGATATCATATAATAATAGTAAGAATAATAATAGTAATAAGGAAAGCAACAAAATGATTAGACACCTGCCATGTATTATGCATTTGTGTATGTAGTGCCTTAGATATTAGAATGATCCTCTCTAACCTGGAAACCTCTGAAGACAAGCCTTCTCGTCTGTCCTCACATGCATGAGAACAGGACAGTGGGGCTCACAGACTTAGAGCATTTTGTCCAGGGTCTGGCAGACAGCTTTTTTTGAGCCCTGGCCGGGTTCTTTGCAAAGCCCGTGCTGTTCCACTATGCCATCTCACCTACCTGGATTAAGACCGTAGAGAAGAGGCAGTGATTGAGAGGGGACTGTCACTGGGCAGCATTTCTGCAACGTGAGGCTCTAGTCGCTTTTCAGATCCCTACACCTGTCTCAGGGCCTGAAGGAGCCTTGAAGGGGCTTCACAACCCAGTAGTCATGTGGGCAGCTATGCCCCGCTGGGCTAAAGTCAACGGTGAAAGGGAACTCGCCAGCCTCGAAGGAGTTCTCTCCGTGTCTGAATGGCAATGACTCTTAGGGAGGCTTTTATTTTACTGAATTAAATTCAGGCTCCCTGATCCTCCCACCCATGTGTACACTCTGGCCCGTGCGGTGACAAGGGGGTCAGTCAGATCTCAGTTCCCATCAGCTGGGAAGTTTGGTTCATGGAGGTGCTGACCCTATGCTCTCTCCAGTGTGCTGGAAGCAGAGACATGGGATATAGAACGGGCTTCATTCGGGTCTGAATTGCAGCCCTGCTGCTTGTGGGCTGTGTGATCTCAGAGAAGTCACTCAAGTTCTCTGAGTCTCAGTTTTCTCCTCGGCAAAATGGAGATGACAGAATTTGCTCTGTGGGGCTGTTGTATTGAAGATAGTACACACAAAGCAACCAACGTGGAGGAAACAATAAAGAGTAGCTAATTTTTGTTGACTTTTTTAAAGATTTTTTTTATTCACTTGAGAGAGAGAGAGAGAGAGCACAAGCAGGGGGAGGGGGAGAAGTAGGGGAGAAGCAGGCTCCCCAGATCAGTAGAGTCAGTCCCCTCGATCCCAGGACCTGAAGATCATGACCTGAGCTGAAAGCAGACGCTTAACCTTCTGAGACACCAAGACGCCCCACTAATGTTAATATAAGAATACAGCTTTGGAGTCAGAGACCTAAATTCCTATCTCACCATGTGACCGTGGGCAACATAATTTCTCTAAGACTCCATTTCCCCAAAAGTTACCAAAGGCAACTTTTGTAATAGTGTCTACCTTGAAGACAGAGTGAGCTAATCCACAGTGCCTGGCCGAAGGGACACCACACACTTCAGCTTCAATAGTAATATTATTAGATTGATAGTTATTGCTTACATTCCAGATATACGCTCCCATGATACAAAATCTTGGCTTGAGCCAGTCTGGACAATTTAACTCACTATGCAGAATCAGGCTTCTAAAAGGGTGACCACATGAACCCACGCTGAGCCAGAAATGGCATTGTCGCTAATAGTTTCTGCTCGAAGTCATGGCCTAAGGTTCCCTTCCCTCCAACATTCTTTAGCAGACCTCTATAAAGAAGAAACTGAGTCACTCCATGCCTGTTTTGTCTCCCCCACCCACTTCTACTCTAAGGATCACTTTTCAGATCCACAGCTGATAACAGACGAACGGTGAGCGCTGGAGTAGGAAGACGGTGCCATGGCGCATAGCGCGGTTACTCGTTTAAAAGTTCAAATTGAGATGTGACAGTTCAGAGTTACTGCAAATCTAATTAGTTCACACATTTTATTTTTGATGATTTTATTTATTTATTTATTTATTTGAGAGAGAGAGAGAGAGAGCACGCATGAGAGGGGAGAGGGTGAGAGGGAGAAGCAGACTCCCTGCTGAGCAGGAAGCCTGATGCCAGACTCAATCCCTGGACTCCGGGATCATGACCGGAGCTGAAGGCAGTTGCTTAACCAACTGAACCCCTAATTCACACATTTTAGAATACTTGATGGTTTACAAAGGGATTTGAGGTACTTGAACTGTTTCAATCCTCCCAGCAAGAGTGGAACAGATGAGACTCTCGTGCCCATTTTAGAGAAAGTTTCCTGAAGTTCAGAGAGCTTTGCTGGTTTCCCCAGATCACACAGCTTTGAGGAGGTGGGATGGAGCTAGAACTCCAGCCTCCTGCATCTGATCCAGTGCTTTCCCAGGGCGCACTGTGGCATATCCCTGGTATCACAGTTCCCACAGTATTATTCGTGAGGAAACTGACACAGGTATCACCAGGATCTGGGTAGCTAAAAGTTTGGAGCTCACCCTCTTCCTAGCCAATGTAGCAAAACTTGCAATCTATCTTATCTTCAGGAGCCCCAGATTGTCCCCCATTTCAATCCTGACCCTCGACTTCTTCTGTGACAGCACAGCCATCTCCGGGACTGGCTCTGGGGAGTAATGCCAGGTGATATGATGGAGATTGTGACCCAGGTGGCAGATGGGGCTGAGTGACAGGCAAGCCTATATTTAGCATCCTACCTTCAATGACCCTCGCCTGTGCCAGGCAACGCTGATAAACAAATGAACCATCCCTTGGTATCTTGCCAGTATAAACTCACATTCTGGGCCTGGTTAGCAGAGTGTTGAGACACAGGAATTCCAAAGCAATGTGGGAGGCTGAAAAGGTTATGTTTATGAGCCAGGACTTAAATGTGCTTTCAAATCACGGTGATTTAATTAGCAGATTGGTGCTATTTGAATAGCCTGAAGTAAAGGGGGTAACGATGCCTTGCCTGTGACTAGCTCAATACTGCTTTCAGTTCCATCATATTTCACCCAAGTTCAAGGCCACAAGGTCAAGACTAGGACCCATGTCTTCCGAGGTGCTTTACAACACCCTCTGCCTTTTGGCCTTTGAGCACTGGAAGAAGAAATCAGAGATGTCTTCTGTGTTTAATCTTCATAGCTACATTTCCAACTTTTAAAAATGGAACTCAGCACCTGTTTAGTAAAATGCTTACAGATTTCTATTCTGGGTTTCAAGTCCTAATACATGTATGTCAGATATTTTATGATCACTTAAAAAAATAACCTGTGCTAGGATCCATTACGTTCTTAAGAAGGTATTATCTGTAATCTTATCCTCACTTTGAAAAGTATTATGTGTGGACAATTACTGAATGCGCCAGCCTACATCCTCCCAAGGGCTGTCTCTGGCTACCATGAACTTGCAGGCCATGCCAATGAGATTTCCACCAAAGATTTGAGACAAGAAATGTGACCTAGGCTTGTTTTCATTGAAATTTTCCGTCTCATTAATTTCACTAGTGTCACTGTCTCATTTCCAGATCTGTATTACATTTCTCTTCTATTTTATATTATGTTACAATCCAGGATCAAAATGAACATGAACAGAAAACTATGTGATTCTACTCTTTTCCAAAGAATGTATCATCTTTAATTAGAGAAGGGTGAATCTTAGTAAAAGAAATTAGCTAAGAAAATATTCCCAAATGTTTCTTTCTTTCACCTTACCTGGTTTGTAAATAAGGGGTTGGTCAATCCTTGAAGATCTATACCAACCGTAGAGACCTAAATTTTTTTTTAAGATTTTATTTATTTGTTTATTTGACAGATCAGAAGTAGACAGAGAGAGAGAGAGAGTGGGGGAAGCAGTCTCCCAGCTGAGCAGAGAGCCCGATGCGGGGCTAGATCCCAGGACCCTGAGATCATGACCTGAGCTGAAGGCAGAAGCTTTAATCCACTGAGCCACCCAAGCGCCCGAGACCTAAAATTTTTAATGGAGTCAAAAATAAGCAATTTGGGCTCTTTTAGAAGATATTAAGATATGCTTTTCTGTGTGCTCTTTTCTCTACCTGAAATGTCCTTCCTCCTTTTCTCTATCTGGTAAACTCGTATTCACCATACAAAAGGTCAACATGGACTCCTCCAACAACTCGTGTCTTTCACCCCCAGTCTAAACGTGGGTAGCCATAGTCTCCTTTGAGTTTGCATGGTGCTCTCATAAGGTTCTTCTTTGGTACAGGGTATTCTGGCTCCTGCTTCTTCCTCTAGAATGTGGTCTTCTCATTCTAGGTGACACAAATTATTTATTTTTATACGTTTTCTTCCCCTTGATCCATCACCAAGTTCCTAGTACAGTGCTTGACACATGATAGGTAGGTAGTAAATACATGGTAAGCAAAGGCATGTAGATTGGATTCCAAGCCTTTCATTTCAAAATCCATTGTTCTTTCCTCCAAAAATCTGAACTACAGAAATAGATGCACTAGATGTTTCCTCTAAAAAAAAGTTTAAAGAGTATTTTCTAAAATTCTATTGAATAAAAAGAAGGGCCTGCTCCTATGAGAGGAAGGGTAGGATGTTCCTAACTAACCTCATGCTGTTCTTGGTAAATGGGAAAGCTCTTTACAGGGACATTTAGGTAGAGATGTTTCCTTTGGTTCTGGTATCAGGTTTAGTGGCCTGTTTGCTATTTGCCTTCTATTTCTTAGCAAAATCTGTCTTTGTTGGACCGTTGACTTGGGAGGGCTTAGCATTAATCACCAACTATTATAAGAAGGTGACTGGCTTCCCAGAAGGGAAAGAGAAGGTCAGAAGCAGCCACTTGGAAGGGCCTGATAGTGCTTGGTGTCAATGACAAGATGACATACCAGGCTTCTTAGAAACCAAAGGATCTCAGAGAAAATTCAGCCCCGCAGAGCTGGCAGGATTTCAGAAATTTCACTGACTATGGATGGCTGATTTTAGTTCTGCTCTGGGAAAAGTAACAACTGGATGCATACTTATGCATAGATGCAGAAAGAAAGGGAAAGTTGTTTTTTGATGCCCCTACTTGTCTGGTATCTCTCACTCAAATGCTATGGTGAGGAGACAACGAGGACCTGGGGCTGTGACTAGCAGCTGCTCCTTGCAGCAGAACATCCTGGAAGGGTGTGGGAGGACACGTGGCACTATCACCCAGCTCCTGGGATCACACCTGGCACCATGAGTTCTGCCAAGTCCCTTCCTTTGGTGCTATATACACACCAAATGGGGTGTGTATATAGGGGGGGAAGAATGACTCTCTTCATAACACAGGTGGGGAGCCATGCAGTTCATCTCACTGCCCACGGCCACCGGCGGAAGCTCTGAGAGCCGAAGGCAGGTGTTCAGACTACTCAGCTAGTGTAGTGCTTCCTGCTTGGGTCTAAGGGATAGGAGGAATAAATCTGAATGGGAGAGCTTCTCTGTCATAGATTTTTATCAGCAAGATTAGCTAAGGCTTTGCTGCCCAAACAATGGTCCACTATGAGTAGCATCAGCACTGCCTGGACGCGGTTAGGAATGCAGAATTCCCTGCCTCACCCACATCTATCTACCAAACCAACATCTGCAGAGTAGCAAGATCTGATGTGATCTGAGAAGCACCAAGCTAGGTAAGAAGATATGCCATTTTCATAGATTATCCCCACTTCCACTGGAATGTTTAAAATTTCAGATACAAAAAATTATATTCAGTATTTGTTTACAATTTTATATATGCAAAATTAGCTCATCTATTCCTTCCAAGAACCTTGAGAGGTATCTAGGGGCAGGTGCTACTGAAATTTAACAGAAGAGGAAACTGAGTCCTAAAGTAGTAAAGTGACTGGCTCAGAGCCATCTGAGTGTCCAAGCCCATTCAGAGACATGCACACAGTATTTGCTCAACGCATGGATGCATGCGTACACAAACCACCAAACACACTGGGGCTGGATCTGGTCTTCAGACCACAGTACTACCAGGCACTAGTGCACTCCTGAGATTACCAACATTCAGAGTACATTTCCTTTATATCCTGTTAGACTTGACCTTGGTCAGAAGGTCTTCAAGATGCCAAACTGGGGCGGAGGAGCAAAATGCGGTGCCTGCGAAAAGACAGTCTACCACGCAGAAGAAATCCAGTGCAACGGAAGGAGTTTTCACAAGACCTGCTTCCACTGCAGTGAGTCGGGTGAACAGCACGAGGGCCCCATAGCACCCAGAGGGCATTTCAAAGTTCACATTTAGCCACAGATACTGTGTATCAGTGGTCCTCAGGCTCTGGTCCAAGGACCAAAAGCAGCAGCAGTACCTGGGAACTTAATAGAAATATCACTTTGGGAGCATCTGGGTGGCTCAGTCAGTTAAGTGTCTGACTCTTGATCTCAGGGTCATGAGTTCAAGCCCCACATCGGGCATGGGGTTTGGAGTTTATTTTTATAAAATAGAAATATCACTTTGGGTCCCCACCTAAATGGATGGTATTCTCCTGAGCACCGTCTTGCCAACTGCTTGCCCAGCTCGGAGGCCATTTCCCTGCTGCTCAAAGTCAGAACAAGCTAGCCTGCTGCTGCCACCATGCTGAGAACCTTGACCCAGGAGCAACATTTACAAAGTGTGACTTGGCAGAGAGAGGAAGCCATTGCTTATCTGGAGCCAGGATGGATCTGGCTCTAGGTTGTTCCCACTGGCCAGTGTTTTGAAGCCGGCTATGACTGGTCTTTCCGAAAGAAAGAACCTGTGTCAGGTGAGGGGCAATGCAGCCAATTCTAGAACAGTCCAGAAGGGAAGAGTTTGGGGCCTAGGCACCAGTAGGCTGACAAAGGATATCTTTATCATCATCAGCTGGATACAGATGCACAAATGCCAAAACTGGGGGGAATACAAATCCCGGGGTCCATCTGGAAGTCTGGCCCAGACTGACCCATGACTTTGGACAAATCACTTCTCATCTCTAAACAGCTGCAGCAGAGCCTGGAGTAGAACCTGTACCTTCAGACCCTCAGTCCTGTCCCTTCGACATGACTTCATTCTAGAGGTTTCAATGGCTAGTCCAGTTCTAGGAGAACAGTCTTTTTTGGCTACCTACCTTCCTTGCTTTGCACCTGTATGTCTGGCTTAAGGGCTAACTTTGCTGGACATTTGGTAGACCCCCCCATAAACGTGGCTCCCCACACGACCTCCACAATCTAGCCCAGTAGCCATAAAGCATCACATTGCCCCAAACTCTTTAACACAGAACTTCAAGGACTGGAGGCACTTTGTCCTTAAGCTGCCAGAAATAATACTGGTTTACCCACTGCAGGAGTTCCCATGATCTCTTATCTTCTGTGGCAAACCGAGTTCTCACTGAAGAATAGGGGATACACAGCTCTCAGTGTCTGTGTATCCATTGCCTTGGGTTCTAGCAATGGGTAATTTTTTTGAGGTGGGGAAGGGCAGAGGGAGAGGGAAAGCATAAATATTAAGCAGGCTCCATGCCCAGCATGGCAGACCCTGACACAGGGCTCAGTCCCACAACCCCGAGATCATGACCTGAGCAGAAATCAAGAGTCCAACGCTTAACTGACTAAACCACCCTGCCCAGCGCCCCAATGAGTAATTATTTTAAGTCATCATACACACCCATCAGACTCAACATTATTATTCCAGCTACCCAGAAGTCATTGCTCAAGAGTGCCTTCTATGACCTTCTGGCTTTTGTCCAAAAATACCTAGTGTTCTTTAAGAAGAGGCGGTTCGAGGAATAACAGAAAGTTCCCTGGAATTAGAGTACAAATGACTAGGTCTTGAGTCTGGGTTCTGCCATGTAAAAGTGCGTGACCTTGAGCAAGTGATTCCACCATCGTGAGCCTCACTTTCCCCGTCTATAAAACAGAGACGACAGCACCCACCATACCTGTGTTGTCACAAGATGAAAACTAGGTTCCCGATCAGGCCTCTGTTCTCCTCTGATCCACTTTACTGAGTGAGAACAGGACATGGTAGGGAAGTTTTCCATGGTCAGGGGTATCTTGTTTTCCTCAAGTGGCAGGAAGATGTCTTGTTCAACAGAGCCGTGATGGAAGGGATGTGAGCATTTGCTGGTACAGCCCTTCTAACGCTTTGATATTGTCCTTAGAACTCACGGGTGGGATGAGGACCGGAGCAGCACACATTTCTGTGGGAGTGGACAGAAGGATCCTGGGGAGGAGCATGCTTTTCTCTTTTACCACCCCATGACGTGCCTGTCTGCAGGCCAACCTGTTGTTGTCATGAATAGGATTCTGAAAAGCAGAGCCTACCTTAGCTTGTCCTCTGGCCAGTGTTCTCCAAACTTCTAGACAACCTTCATCCTTCTTACCAGTGTTGTCCGAAAGAAATGTCATGCAAGCCACACATATACATTTAATGTTTCTAGTAGGTATATTTTTAGAAAGGTATAAAGAAGTGACATTAATTTTAAAACATTTTATTTAACCTAATATGTCCAAAAATTATAATTTCTACATGTAATCAACAGACACATCATTCATGGGTTATTTTATATTCTTCTTTGCTTGTAATTAGTGATAGAAATAGGTGTGTCTTGCACTGACCGCCCATCACATACACAGAAGGGAGCAGCTGCGGTGGCACCTGGGTGCAGAAGCTAGTCAGGCCCCAGGGGGTGTGGCTATAGGAAGGATGCAGGCATGATGGGGTATACACAATCCTGGAGGGATGGACTGGAGCAGAGGTCAGAGGCCCTGAGGCCAGTCATGGCTTTGCTACTTACATGCTGAGAATCATGGACAAGTCACTGACCATGATTCCCATGGGCCTGTGTGCATTCATCTACTCACTCACTCATTCATTCAACAAACGTTCACAGCGGACTAACTCCGTGCGGGCCCCATGCTATGTTCTGAGGATATCAAAGTAAAAGTGTTTTGCTCAAGGAACTCAGAGTCTAGAACACCACTGAATACTGGAGATGCTTTTCTGGAGACTTGCAGCTGACAGTAATAAGAAGGGTAGAGATAGACAGTATATATATTTAAATGCAAGGCATTTTTCTCCAAAAATTATTCCTCATAAGAAGGGTTTGCCTTGTCTTCAAAGCCTTATGAAGTATCTCATGCTGTAGGATAGTCTCTCGATTTTCTGTTTTACAGGGAATTTTTAACACATACAATGTTGACTTAATTGTTCAATGAATTTCCATAGACTCATTTCCCCATCCATACAACCACCAGCCCCTTGTCCACAACTTTGTGCTTCCTCACTCTCATATTCAGTTACTATGTTCTTAAATAAAATACAGTTTGGGGAAGGCATAGTACTCTGCAACAGCTTCATTCAAAGCTGGACAGCCTTTGAAGGTCACTTGAACGGCTTAAAAACAAAAAAGGAAGTAAGTAAATGAATGCACATGTTAATTCACTCTTGGGGCTACAACCTCACTATGACAAGCAGTGAGTACAACCTTAAACAACCTTTAAGGATCACTGTTATAAGCAATGCAGCGACTTATTAAGTTACAAAAATCCTACATTCTTTAAAATATTTTATTTATTTATTGAGAGGGAGAGAGTGTGCCAGTGAGGCTAGTGGCAGAGGGAGAGAGGGAATCACAAGTAGACTCCACGGCAGGCACCAAGCCTGATGCAGGGCTCGATCCCGCAACCCTGAGATCATGACCTGAGCCAAAATCAAGAGTCAGACACTTAACTGACTGAACCACCCAGTGCCCTCTACATGTTCTTTAAAGCTGTTTGAATGTGATGCTGATAGGAAGTTCTGGTTGAGACACAAATTGCAGGTGACAGCCTCCCGCTCAAGTATAAACAGGGTTGGCCCTGAAAGATGCAGGCAGAAGCGGGGAGCTGGAGAGCTGAGTCAGCTGCCTCAAAAAGATACCAGTGATAGGGAGACCCTGACGGTGAAGGTGCGGAGAAAGAATTTGGATACACTCATTTCCTGAATGTGTGGAAGATTTGAAAAAGGAAACTCTCCAAATCAACCTATTATTGATTGATATTATTAAATATTAGGAGGTTTTAACACTTTCATTGTCATCCTTGAAAGTTTATTTTTAAAGATTTTATTTATTTATTTGACAGACACAGATCACAAGTAGGCAGAGAGGCAGGCAGAGAAGGTGGGGGAAGCAGGCTCCCCGCTGAGCAGAGAGCCCAATGCGGGGCTTGATCCCAGAACCCTGAGATCATGACCTGAGCCAAAGGCAGAGGCTTAACCCACTGAGCCACCCAGGTGCCCCCTCTTTTTTTTTTTTTTTAATTTTAATTCAATTAGCCAACATATAGTATATCATTAGTTTTAGATGGAAAGAGTTTATTTTTTCAAATTGGCAAAACAAACAAACAAACAAACAAAAACCCAAAAAATTTCTCTCTATATATCTTCTTTTTGGAAAATGGAGGCTTGTCTTATATCCTTTCTATTATGGGGGATACTTTATACTGGGTAATGTACGGTGACCTGGGGCTAAGCCAATATAAGCTGAAGGTCTACCCCTTCACCACCTCCTGCTTCCAGAACTGGATGAAAAGTAGCCTCAGTGGTAGCTGTCTCCTTGCATAACAAAGGCCATGGTAAGTAGAGAAACTGCTGGACCCTGATTCTGATATAATTAAGGGGAAATAAACTCACCCCCAGTCTCAGCCCCTTATCCCCTACCCACCCCTGCACACATGCAGACACACACTCTCCTGGTGTCATCTGGGCTGAGACACTCAAGGATTCAGCTTGTTCGGATTCAGGGACAATATTCTCAGCTGGTCCAAGACCACACAAGCCCGTTGCAATCCTGGCCTCCCCCTCTGTCTAGATGGTCTCCACTGAGCACATTCTGTCCCTTCTCTGCTTCCCAGTTTCCTCACCTATGAAATCAGGGGTGCCGTGGGGTCCACAGCTCAGAGTGCTCTGGGTCAGGATATCAGAGCTGTGCTCTTGGCCAGAGGGCCCCTCTCGCTGGGTCTCTTGGCCCTGAGGATGGCATCAGGGCTTCAGGGAAGGCGGGGAGGAACCATGGCCCCAGCCCCCTGACCCTCCCTTTCCCGGCAGTGGCCTGCAGAAAGGCTCTCGACAGCACCACGGTTGCAGCTCACGAGTCCGAGATCTACTGTAAGGTCTGCTATGGGCGCAGGTACGGCCCCAAGGGGATCGGGTACGGACAAGGCGCTGGCTGCCTCAGCACGGACACAGGCGAACATCTGGGCCTCCAGTTCCAACAGTGAGTTATTGCCCTGTTTCTCCCAGCCCGGTAGAGCCCCAGCTATCGGGACAGTTCATTCTGTTCCCATAGCAACGTTTTCTGGAAGTGGGAGAATGGTCTCAGTTGTTGACTTGCCAACAATAGGAATACTCAGTCTGACCAAGTTTTAACAATGTGTCATCTCTCCCAAGGCTCTCTTCAAATTATCTGCCTTTCTAAAGAGCAATTACTTTTACACCATGGCTCTTGGTTTGCATGTCAAGAGAAACCCAGAAAGTACAGCTTTTCCATTGTTTGACCTTTGCCAAAACTGCATGGAGTCTCGTTTCTTCCTCTTTGAGTGTTTCGGTGCAAATCACATACATATGGCCCGGAAGCAGTGGACATTCACTGTGCGCTTGTCACTAAAAAGATTTCTTCCCTCGGGCTGTAATATGATTAACATCCACATCACAGGGAGGGTGGGTCTGCAGGAAGGGCAGTGGGCCCCCCCTAGCTGCCCACTGACCACACAGTGCTGACGTTCCCCCGGCCTGATCAAGGGAAGCCGGACTATCACCCTGTACAAGCGCCATCTACCAGGCTGGCCTACGATCTTGATGATGACGCTGCCTTCCAGCCCGGAACTGAGTACAGACCGACAGACACTCACCCACAGTGCTGTCTGGCCAGCTGGTGTCCAGGCTCAGCTCCACAGTGGGACTAGACAAGAAAGGGTCACCCAAGACAGTGGCCCATGGAGGGCCTCCCCCAGAGAGCAGAGTTAGACCATCTAAACTGTCATCTGGCCCCTTCCAAAGAGGTTAGGCCATGGTAGAGCCTGGGAAAATAGTGCAGGGATGTATGACCAGTCATTTGAATTTTTCTCATCACTCAGTGAACAACTGAACACTGTTTAGTGAAGACAGGTACCGACCACGTTCTTGGCCACACGTTGCTTGAAACCCACTCTTCTCTGTTAGGGCTTCCTTATGATGCTACACCAAGAGGGACAAGAGTCCACAGACCTGGGTTTCATCCCAGTCCACCAGTCATGAGCTGCCTGACCTTGGTATATGTGCTGCCGAAGCGAGCACGAGCTGCCTGACCTTGGGCTGGTGCCCCTGGAACCCTTGCTCTCCCCCAACCAGCCCTGCCTGTCTTAGAGGTTATGATGAGAAGCAAGTGGTAAATATACAAGGAAACGCCAACAGAGATGGAAATGAGGTGGGGGTTTTCTGCGCTTCTTAGATGTCGCTCACACTGGGCAAGGTCACCCTTTGAGGCAGGATGACTACCTGAACCGTGACAAGGACACATCGGTGTATTGGGCTGAGGTTTGCTTATGATCAACTGTCAAGATCCCAACTTGCTCTGTAGTATCTTCAGAGCTCACTCCATAAAGCAGACCAGTAGGCTTTGAGATGGTACAGAAAAATCTAAACACTGGCAGCAATGCTAACATGACAACAACAACACAAGCTAATGCACATGGAACCCTTACTAAAGGCTTTACAAGGGAAAGGAAAAATTTAAGCCAATGACAGCAAGGTTTGTTAGCCCTTACTACCTCCCAGGAGACACTCAGACTTCTAGGAGCTCTCCTCATGTCCCCTCATGCACCCTCCTCAACAACCCTGTAAGGAAGGCACCATGATTACTCCCCTTTCCCAGACGAGGAGTCTGAAGCACAGAGAAGTTAAGTAACTTGCACAAGGTCACACAGCTAAGCCCCCTTTGCCAACAAGGTCTATAGGTTTCATTTATTTTTCTGTTCCCACCAGGTCCCCAAAGCCTGCACGCTCAGCCACCACCAGCAACCCTTCCAAGTTCACCGCGAAGTTTGGAGAGTCAGAGAAGTGCCCCCGATGCGGAAAGTCAGTCTATGCTGCTGAGAAGGTGATGGGAGGTGGCAAGGTAAGGACTGCCGTGGGAGCCAAATGGGACTTGCTCATCTGCACAGGAGGAATGAGAGAGGAGAGTAGGAACTGTGCGCAGGTGGGAGCCAGGCCCTTTATCCTCCTTTGCTCCCGGGAGCCATGTTAGGAGCCACCCATCCTCACCCACTTTCCTGGGCTGTGGCCGCCACTCGGCAGAGCCCTTGGAAACTAGAACTGGTGCAACTCGATGCAACAAGTTTCAGTCCACTGGGCAGAAGGTGCCCAGCTAGAAGGTTGGAGATACAAAGGTACATGAGCCCCCTTGTCCTTCTGTGTCCAAAATCCTTCCAGAAAGGTGTCAGCCCTGTGAGCCCATCATCACTGTGTAACTCAGTCGCCACAGATGGATAGAGCAGACCCCTCAGGGCAGTGAGAAGCATCTTTGTTCACAAGGGTCTTGGCAATTAGGGAAGTCACCCCATGTCTGAGACATTACCGCACACTTGCCCTACAAGCTCTGGTTTCAGGGTATTCGCCGAAGGGTTTGGGCCTGATGGAGGAAAACAAAAACCCATTTATACTGAAGCGGAGAGGGATGGGTGGAAACAAGGGTCCTGGAGTGTCTGATCTCAAATATGAGGGCAGTCTCCACCCTAAGACTGGCTCCTTGAAGATGTATGAGAACCCAAGGCTGTGCCTGGGGGACAGGCAGGCGTGCGGAAGGAAGCCATCTTGTGAAGATCCGAGCCCTGCGACTCTCTTCCATGGGAAACACACAGAGTTCAAGCAAAGCTGAATTCCTGGTTAATTGCCTTCTTTCTTCACTTCTTTTCTTCTTTAACTTTATATTCAGTGTAAATGAACGTATTCAGTGCCCCCAAGTTCCTTTCTCTGTACTTTATACCTTGATCTTCTAGAAGGAGGAAGCCCTTTTCTATTTAGTGTGTTCTGAAGGAATACACACAGTGATCACTTTGATAAATTTATTTGTAGGGGTTCTGAGAATTGCTGGCCAAATCCATTTTCTCTGAACCCCTGGAAAAATTATTCTGGGGTCAATGAGACGTGTGAGAGGTTAAGATAGTGGCACTCCTTTATATGCTGCTGGTGAGTTCTCACACGGAAACAGAACGTGCTGCCCCCCACACTAACGTAGCGCTCCCACTCTTCTGCACCCCTCAGCCTTGGCACAAGACCTGCTTTCGCTGCGCCATCTGTGGGAAGAGTCTAGAGTCCACGAACGTCACTGACAAAGATGGGGAACTTTACTGCAAAGGTGAGTGGTTCCAGGGACTCTCATGTTTTCCCAAGGAGGATTCTCAGAGGATAAGTTGTGTCCAGCCAAGAGGCTTGTGTTTGCCAGGAGGCACGGTTGCTCAGCCTGGGCAGTTTGGGTTCTCAGGATGGGAAGCAAAATCCCCAGAGGGAAAGAATTCTACACCCCCTGACCCAGCTCTGGCCCTCTCCATTGGAGCATGTGGTGGGAGAGACCAGATGCTTTCAGATGCTCAGTGGTTCAAAGCAGCCTGAAGGGGGAGGGGACATGGAGAAACAAGGTCCTCACTCTGGTCCTGCAAGAGGCCACAGGCCTCAATAAACAGCATCACATTCCCTTCTGAAAACCCAAACGCCCTCTACCTACCTGAGCGGTGGTTACGGGTGACTAAGGGAGAATGAACTCTCTTTAGTTCATTAGACTAAATAACAGTTCATTAGTTTAGAGAGTCTGACTTCTCTTTGGTTCATCAAGACAGACTATATCCTTCCCTCCCTCCCACTCTTGCTCTCTCTCTCCTTCCTTCCTGGCGTTTCTCTTTCTAATGTTGCGTATCACTTAGTGATCACAGGGACAGAACTGAGGAACAGGTTTTCCTTCCTGTCCCCCCTGCTCTACCCCCAGATGCCTCCAACGGTCCCTTTGTCTTGCAGAGAGGAAGAGAGGCTAACTCTCTTCTGATGCTAAGAAAAGGGAGGGACGCATTAGGGGCAAGGAGCTGTCCCCTCAGCCCCAGAGCCACAGTTTCTCAGTGGGGAATCTCCCACCCTTGCACAGAATGATGGTGTCCCTCGGTCTCCAAGTGCGCGTGGTAGAATGAAGTGAGAGGAGCGATGGGGAAGAGCAGTGGGAGGCCATTCCTCATCAAGACCGCGGGATGCCAAAGCTTTGCTCTTGGGGAGATGGAATGCAAAGGAACGCACTATCCCACGGGAGGTGCCTTCTTCCGACAGTGGAGAGCACAGAGGGTCCTTAGCATTCGCAGGCCAAAACCCCTAAAATGTTGCTGCAGTCAGCTGACAGAGTGACACGTAGACAACCTTGCTGTCAAGGGAACATAGCCCCAGTACCACACAGTGCGGCAGCACCCAGAGGCGAGTGAGCAGCTTGGGGCGTTAGGGGAAGCTTCTTGGAAGACGAGCCTCCTCGGGTCTTGGAGGGTGAATGGTGGGGGGACATTGGTGGGGGGCATTCCAGGAACGGGGAGCAGTGCGTGCACCGGCACCCAGGCCAGGGCACTGCGGTTCATTCCAGGGACCCTGGGTCGTTCCGTGTGCCTGGGGTGTCAGGAAGGAGGCAGAGGCAGGAGGGGACCAGGCTGGCAGGCAAGCAGGGGCCACTTCACGTTCACGCAAATGATTAAATGCCTGTGAACGCTGAATCCTAAGTGCCCAGAAGTATCAACCATCTTTATCAGCAGATTGAAAGTCCGTGCAGTTCAACGTACTCCCAAGTTAACTTGGGAATCCGTGTGTCACAAGGATGCCTCTCAGAGCTGGAAGGCCTGCATCAGACCCCAGGAAGCGTGATGATGGTCTAACCAACCCTTTCTCTCTCCCTTTTACCCCCTCCCTTCTCGTTCACAGTTTGCTATGCCAAAAATTTTGGCCCTACAGGTATTGGGTTTGGAGGCCTCACACAACAAGTGGAGAAGAAAGAGTGAAAAGTGCGTGTATTTCCACCAGTCTTTCACAGTTGCCGAGTCCTCCTGCCAGACGGGAAGCCTGGCCCCATCATCCCCTTGTTGGGGCCCGGGCAGTATTTCTCTTCAGAAGTGATCATAGTCTTTACCCAAAGTTAGGAAACACTTTTGGAAGAAGAGTATTAGCAGTTTAACCTGTAACAAATGCGTTATTATTTCTGACACCTGGGGGTGGGAGAGGCAATAAATGCTTTGGCGGCACCTTGTGTCTCTGTATCTTTTCTGTAGAATAGAGGGCGAGTTTCAGGGAAAAAGAGAGGGGTTTCAAAAAACTCACTGTAAGGATGTCATGAATCTCGGTGTCCCCTGGGGACGGTGTGAGCAGGAGGAACAAGAGGCAAAGGAGAGAGGGCTTCCAGAATCTGCCCGCGGAGCTGCTTTCTCGCTGCTGGCAGAGAAGGAAACGGGGTTCCGGAGGAAGCAGACAACATGAGACCGAATTCTGGAAGGAACATCAAAACCAAAAAACTGCTGAAGCGTCAGTCCTTTTGTCCTACGAGGGGCTTCGCAATCTTCACACATTTCATGAAAACCCGGAAATGGCAACAGACTGAGGAGTTTGCTTCTGTGTTATAAACAACGGGAGGATGATTTTCTTTTATTCTGGGACAATTCCCTAGGGTTTAGCAATTTTCTGAAACCCTCTCCTACGTCAAATTGCCGGCCTCACCCATGAAATGCAGCCAATTAATGTCTCTGCCTCCTCAGCAAGTTCTCAGCAGCCCAGGCGTGCATATTTTCTTGGGGCTCTGCTTTTAACGACGACTGCATCTCGCCCGCCCCCGGGAGAATTCTGATTTCTGGGAGGAAATGAAAGCAAGTGAGTGTCTAGACGAAATCATGGGTTCATCTCTGCTCCAAGGCTCAAGAAGGCTTTCTTTTAAAAGGAGCTCTTACTTCGGGGCTGACGACACACGTTATCGTATAGACAAAGCCCCTCACTCACTTGGTTACCTACTAGTTTTTGGATACTCAAAATGCAATTACATTTTATCATGTTCTCTGTTGGATTGGTATGGATAGAATGGCAGGGGTTGTGTCTCATTCTACCTTCAAAGAGGTAAGGTAGAAGTACGCTTTATTTGTCCAGAGACCCCATGCTGGGGTAACTCAGCCATGGAGTTCCAGTAAAATGAGCCGAGGATGGAAATCCCGTACATTTTACATTCTCTGGGGAAGGCAGGGTACCGCGATTATTTCTAACTTGTAAGCTTTTGACTAGAGTTGTCTGGGATCCCATCAATGTCAATCCAACAGTTAATAACATCAGTGATAAATAAGTCAATCAAGTCCCCTTTAACCTGCACGGATTTTAAATGCAATAAATATAGTCCCTAGGCCTTCACTAGGAAGTTCCCTGCCCTAGAGACTTCCAGGCTTGCAGAGGGGTAGGATACACACACGAAATGATCACCGGATTGTGCAGTGTTCTCTCCGCCACCACGTCTCACAGTTCCCAGCCCCACCATCCATCCACCTGCGAGACTGAGCCCAAAACTCAAGTCATCCATGGCTTTGCCCGTTCCCCCACCCTCCCTTGCTTCACTCCCCAAGCCTCCTTGATTGTGAGTCCAAAATGTCTCTAGAATGCATCCCTTCCATTCCTACCCTTTGGAATACGTAGCAGTCAGCTAGGGCTTCCATTACAAAGGACCATGGACTGGGCGGCTCAAACAGCAGAAATTACATTTGCACACTTGCAGCGGCTACACGTTGGAGATTAAGGAGTCAGCAGAGTTGGTTTCTTCTGAGGACCTCTCCCCTCGTCTATGGCCACCCTCTCCCTGTGTTGTCACATGGCCTTCCCTCCGTGCATGTCTGTGTCCTAATTTCTTCTTCTTATAAGGACACCCGTCTTATTGCATCAGGGACCTTGAAAGGCCTCATCTTAACTTAATTACCTCTCTAAGACCCTATCTTCAGATCCTCACCAGACCCTATCTTCAGATCTTCAGACCCCTATCCTCAGATTGAATACAATCCCATTCTGAGGTTCTGGGAGTTTGGACTTCAACATATAGATGTGGGGCCAAGCGGAGGGACAGAATTTGGCCCATATGCCATATGTCATATACGGACTTTTACAAAGTCCATAAAGGACTTTGGACTTACCCTTCAACTTTAGGTTTAGACCTTCCAGACGAGCTTCAGCTACAGCCAAAGACTTGACGCTTTCCAAATAGGCCAAGTATCCTCACGCCATCACACTTTTGCTAATGCTGCTTTTTTTGCCTGAAATGTCTAGAAGGTAGAGCCCCCTCCATCTTTACCACCTCACCCAACTTCTCAGCCTGGCGAGCTCCTATAATCAAGTCAAGGGTCAAAAGCCATCTCCTCTGCAAAAGCTTTCCTGAACTTCCCGAGCAGAATTAATCCACCTCCGTGTTTCCACAGCCAGCATGTAAGTGACACAGCATTGCTCTCTGCACAGTGCAATTCTGAACTCCCATCTGCTGCTTTGTTAGAATGTGACGTGTATGTATTCATAGTGCTCTAGAACAGTAGGCACTTTGTAAACATTTGTTAAGCGAGGGGAGCGGGAGAGCCTGTAGGCTGGACCATGAGCAAATTCTGCTAGAATGTGAAAGAAGAGATTATTATACATGGAGTGAAGGAGTTTGGAAACGGAAAAACAAACAAACAAACAAAAACAAAGCAAAACAAAGAAAGCAGCCTATTGTGTGTTAGCCGTCTTTGTGTTTCTGCTCAACTTCCTGGGCAATGTCCTACTTTTTCCAGGCTTGCCTGTCATTCACTGGGATGTGGGACTGAGACTGGCCAATGGAGGCCAGGCCCCCAAGACCTCTAGGACAGTCTCTGTTCTCTTTCCACATCTGTGGATGCAGAAGGGCCACGGGGCGCCAAAGCTCTAGGAAATGGTGGAAGGCAGGGAGTGTGGGTTCCCGCAGGCAAGAGTGTCTGCAAACAGCTAACCAGGCTGTAACAAGAGGGGGAAATTAGCCTCACGTTGTGTTAAGACAGTGAGATGTGAGGGGCGGTTACGAACGGGTGAACTCCCCGCAGCTGCACTACCGAACGGGCCACGTCCAAGATGTCCCACTTCTCACTGCCCTGTGTCCAGCCCATCTGCTAAGTCACAGGGAGCATCCTCAGGAGTGTGCCTAACAGTTGTGCAAGGGATTAAATGCAGTCTCTGATGTGACTACACAGACATTTAGGGAAAGGATTGAGGTTCTGGCCTCACACTGTTAAGAGTCTCACTCCCCTGGCCCCGACAAACCAAACAAGCCCAAACCTGGCCACTTCGCCCCCAAGCTATTGCCTTCTCCCGGCTCGGCTTGTCTCGAAGCCATCACCGGTAAGACTCCATGCCATCTTACTGCCTGAGCATCAGGCATCCAAGTGTCTTGAATTCCAGGCTGTCCTCCCCTCCAACCCCCTCCCTGGTCCCTCCTCCTCATCTCCAGCTCCCTAAATCCACGTTCTATAAGACTGTGTTCCGCTCCCTCCTCCCTCATATTTTCTTTGTTTGCGTGGGTTGTCGTCTTTGGTCTCTTCCTAGGATTGATTTTCCCATTTCAGGTGGACAACTCCCTGTTTCATTTGCATCTTGTTTTTCTACTTTTTTCCTGTGACAACCTCATCTATGTTCATGCCTCCCATGCATGCCATGATCTCTTTACAGCGGCCTTCCAGACTTTTCTACCGCACAGCCTGTGATACCTCAAACTTAGTAGCCCCCAACCACCAAACTCATCACCTGGTCTCTCCACAGTTTTCTTTACTCCTCAGAAGAGCATTGCCACCCTCTCATTCACTGGGTCCAAAGTCATCGCTGACTTTCCCTTCTCTCCCTCCACATTCAATCAACAATCCGGGCCTTCATTACTTCTTGCCTAGGACATTGTTAAAAGCTTATCTCTAGGGGCGCCTGGGTGGCTCGGTGGGATAAAGCCTCTGCCTTCAGCTCAGGTCGTAATCTCAGGGTCCTGGGACGGAGCCCTGCATTGGGCTCTCTGCTTGGCAGGGAGCCTGCTTCCTCCTCTCTCTCTGCCTGCCTCTCTGCCTACTTGTGATCTCTCTGTCAAATAAATAAAATCTTTAAAAAAAAAAAAAAAAAAAGCTTATCTCTAACATTCTCTGTCAGGTTCCAGTCACAAAAACAGAAACTACACTAGGCTTTCTGGTTTTGTTTTGTTACTGTTTTTTAACAGAGAGAAAATAACAGAGGGAATTGACTAAGCAGGTGCTAATACTTTTCAAAAAGTAAAGAGGAGCACACTGATTTAGCACAGAGATGGGACCTGCCGGAAGCAGCCACAATGCCTGGGGCTGGGAAGAGATGGGAGCATCCTAATTCAGATGCCTCCGGGACAGGTATCCCCAGGCTGGGAGTCAGACCTCCCTGCAAAGAGCCTTGTCTGTTCTCACTGGGGCTTCTAAGGAAGAGGGGGGTGACTTGGAATGTGGGAGAAAAGCTAGACCCTGATTCCAACTGTCACCATCAGGGTGAAAGGCCACTTCACAACAACAACACTGAGAGGATGCGCTAACAAGAGGAATGGAATTAAGTCTCTTCTCCCCTCCTCCTCCTCTACTGGCAGAACGTAATGGAAACTCAGCTGACAAGGAAAACTATAGTTTTGAGAATCCTAGTCCCCAGACACGGGGTATGGAAGAGTGAATATGGCACATTTCCTTACCTCTAGTCAATTTTCCAAAGATTTCTGAATGAATAGCATTTCTTGAGCATTTTTATGGGCCAAGTAGAATTCTAAGCACTTTCTATGTTATTACACATTTAATCCTCATCACAACTTTTGGAGGGATCTACTATACCACATCATACAAATGAGGAAACTGGAGCAGTATAGAGGTAAGTCATTTGTTTAGAGGTAAAATGCACATATAACGGGCAATTCCAGGACTCAAACCCAGGGTGTCTAGTTATTAAACATCAACTCTCAAACTTTCTTTTTTTTTTTCTTTTCAAACTTTCCCACCAACATGAACCTGAGGAAAACACCACAATGGAATGGTGGGGACAAGAGTCCCTACATAAATGATTCTCAAACTGTATCGTGTAAATGTAAGAATCACTTGGGGAGATAAACCGTAAGAGACTCTCAACCTCAGGAAACAAACTGAGGGCTGCTGGAGGGGAAGTGGGAGGGAGGGAGTGGCTGGGGAATGGACATTGAGGAGGGTATGTGCTATGGTGAATGCTGTGAATTGCTGTGAATAAAAATATAAATGAATCATGGACCTATACCCCTGAAACAAATAATACATTGTATGTTTAAATAAAAAAGTCACTTGGGGAACCTGATAAAAACTGAGATTCCAAGACTCACTCGAGGAATCTGAATTTTATTTTATGTTTTTAAGGATTTTATTTATTTGCCAGAGAGAGCAAGCAAGAGTGCGAGCAAACGCACAAGCAGGGGGAATGGCAGGCAAAGGGATGGCTGAGCAAGGAGCTGGTTGTGGGACTCTATCCCTGGGTCCTGGAATCATGACCTGAGTCGAAGGCAGACGCTTAACCCACTGAGCCACCCAGGTGGTCCAGGAATTTGAATTTTAAACAAGTGATCCCCAGACACTACCCCCATCACTATCACAGGCCTGTTATTCTGATGTAAATCGTCTATGGACCCCAATTTGAGAGCAATTACTTGGCAGGAGTTGGTGATACTAGACAAGACGATATAAAAAGACTCTTTATTGACAAGTGAGTAAAGAAATAGCTCCTTATTGCTCACTTTAAATACAGCTCATTAGCTTAACATTCAGGGTCCCTGGAGATCTAGTCCAAATCAACGAGTCCAATTTACTGGCCAAGCTCCCCACTTTAAACATCCTGTCATGGTTCTAACCATATTTTAAACTCTCCCATTGTCTTCACTACGTGAGAAGGCCTTTCACTTCCAACTCTGTATTTCCCAACTAAATATCACTAAAAGACCCTTTCTAATGCCATATTGTCCATAAACACTTGACCACATCTACTGAGACTCTCTCCAACCTCTACACTCTAACAATATTTTATTTGTACCCCTCTTATGGCTTTTCATATTTTCTACATTATACTATAGGCTCATTTATCTTAGCTTTCCCTCGAGACTGCAAGCTCTGTGATTAGTATGCCCAATTACATGTTTTATGGTCAGAAAGACCTATCATGGTATGCAATATATATATCTATGGAATAATTTAAATTAATGAAATGTGTTTTCCTTATTATATATCAATTGTAAAGACTGAAATATAGTAGTTTGGAAGGTGTGAGGCAGGGTATTTGAATTTTAAACAAGTGAGCCCCTGCCCCATCCCTATAATTCTGATTAAATGCTGTATGGACCACAATTTGAGAATACTTGGTAGAGTTTGAAGAGAGAGAGAAAGGGAAAGGGTATAGCTTGAGAAAGTCCTTCTGTCCCCCCAGCTAAGAATCAGCCTTCAAACAATTATGATCACACCATATCCTGCTTAAAAACCATTCATTCATTCAATGAATTTGAATGTTTATTGAACACATACAATGTGTCAGACAGTACTTGAGGTGACTGGTGCTCTAGAGTGGTGACCCCATTTAGTATCTAAGTGACCCTGGAGAACACAGGAACTTCTTTAGGCTTTAGTTTCCTTATTTGCAAAGGCTCTATAGAGGAAAGAACAGATCCTTGAAAAACTGAAAGGTCAATGTGGTTAGAGTATAAAGTGTGGTCCAGAGTTAAGACTGGTAAACCAAGTAAGGTCGTATTATTCAATACTTCCAATTCAATTGGAGGTCATGATGAGAGCCTTTATCCCAAGAGCAACAGAACCTTAAGGAATGGTTTTCAGCAGGAAGGGGCCATGCCCAGGAGCATTTATATACAAACCAAGAGTTAAAGTTGAATTCATTTCTCCTCCAGAATAAGGGAAATCAGCAATTACAATCATATCAGTCCAATATTTGAGGATTCTAAGTAAAAGCAGTAATTAATCTTTAAGACTTCCTCTGTTCAATTTTCTAAGTTTTTTAAGATGGAAAACTAAATTAGATCTTGCTTACTGGTGTTAACAGTGAGTTCAACTCATTCCTGGAACTGTGAATCAGTTTCTTTATGTCCTATATACACCTTTTCTCATTTTAAGATTCTAAAAGTGTTAAGTGTCAGAAAGGAAATCTCAACTACAAAAAAAAAAAATTTATTAAGTGTGAAAGCATAACAGGTACATCTATTTAAATATTTTTTACATATTTATAGATAAAACACACAAATAATTTATCAAAAATTACAAGTTTAAAGAATAGTACTACTTTGAAACAACCAATAAAGTATTTGAAAATACCACATTTTATCCATAATTAATGAATATTATCTCCAAAAAAATGTAACTTGTGTTTTCTTGTGAAAAATATAAGTTTTTTTAGATGTCTGCCAAGATTGTTCAGGAACAGTCCATCTTGCTAAATCCAAAAGTGTAATGCCTTTATTGAGAACTTCTGTTTTTACCAAATAGCTTTAAAAAAACCACCTGCATTTTCCTTTGGACTTAGGTGAACTCTGAATCAGCACTTCACTTGCAGACCAAAGGGCATCAACATAAACACAAGTAGGTCAGAGTGAGAGTCTGGGATGGCTTTTCTTAAACGGAGCGAAGGACCTTCTCCTTCGCTGGGTGGAAGACCATGGTGTATTGTGACGTCCAGTCCACGGCACAGGGCTTCACCAAGCCAAAGCAGCCACACTGAAAGAAATCTGCGAGGTTCTGCGTGAACCCAAGGCTGCCAAGGAAGGAAGAGAACACATCTTACTACATTTCCTGTTTGGACATTCATTCAGACCAGAAACATTCACTGAGAATTTATAACAGACAAGGTGCTTTGAAGATCCTGAAGCAGGAATCCAGAGGTGAATCAGACAGTTCCCTGGCTAAAACTGAAGCCCGCGTCCATTTCCGGACCTCAGTCCTGACTGAGATTCCCTGGCTTCTGTCCAGCAACTTGATTTCCTTCTGAGTCCCCCACTCACTGGAATGGTGGGGCCATCAATAAGTGCTTTCCATTCCCACTATCCTGATTCACATTTTGATGATCTCAAAGGCCAGATAGGCCCAAAGAATATAGTCAACAAACTGTTTTTTTTTTCTAAACTTTTTAAGTAAAATAGGGCCCTGTCTCGATTCCTAGCAATTATTCTTTTTTTTGTTTTGTTTTGTTTTAATAGTCCAAAGGTCCTTCGTCTTTTCTTAGACCTATTATACCAAGAATTCAGAGGGAATGGGTTCCAGAAGCTCATGCTCCTTTCCATCAGTTCTTAGCAAGTACAGCACTGGCTGGAGCAGGCTAGCCCTTCAGCTGAACCCAAGTACCTTTCTCCTTGGCTTCCTTCTTCTGATCAGTTTCCTCCACATGCTTCAGGAAGCTATCTTAGCTCTTTGAGTGCCTCAGAACTCAGTACATACGTTAGTTCTCTTGGCAAGAATCTGGCCCTTGTGTGTGTACACTAACAGCTGGGGGATGCCGTAGACTCCTGCAGTTCTGCTGAGGTCACATTTGTTGGGCATCGCTTTCTGAATGGTCCCACTGCCTTGATGTCTACAGTAACACTTTTTTTTTGTAGATTCGCATGTATGTGGCCAAAGGAACACCTCTGTGTTTTCTAAAAGGTCTAGAGAACATACAGTGGGTGTTTCTCCTTTTTCCCTTGGTGCTGGTCATTTTGGCAAACTGCTGGAAGGTGGCATTTCCAGCCAAAGGGAAAGAGCTCCTTCCCAATTAATCTTACCTATTGGACACTGTCTGGTCCTCCAAAAACCTTATCAAAACCCAACCCCCGGGCGCCTGGGTGGCTCGGTTGGTTGAGCAACTGCCTTCGGCTGAGGTCATGATCCCGGAGTCCTGGGATGGAGCCCGGCATCAGGATCCTTGTTCCACGGGGAGTCTGCTTCTTCCTCTGACCTTCCCCCCTTCTCAGGCTCTCTCTCAAGTGGATAAATAAAACGTTTTTTAAAAAAACAAAACCTATGGGCACCTGGGTGGCTCAGTGGGTTAAGCCGCTGCCTTCGGCTCAGGTCATGATCTCAGGGTCCTGGGATCGAGTCCCGCATCGGGCTCTCTGCTCAGCGGGGAGCCTGCTTTCCTCTCTCTCTCTCTGCCTGCCTCTCTGCCTACTTGTGATCTTTCTCTGTCAAATAAATATATAAAATCTTTAAAAACAAAACAAAACAAAACCTAACCCCTGATACACATTAGAATTTATTTGTGCATGAGGATGACTGGGCCATTGCTGCTGCTGGGAGAGCTATCAGGATTGTATCATCACCACTCCTCGACAGAGCGGCTCCAAAGCTAGTTAATGAGCAAAAGTTAACTTGGGCAGGTTTTTGGAAGCAAGGCGCAAAGTAGCTCTTAGGCTTTCCCATTAGTTCCTCCAGCATATGTTGCCATTACTCAGTAATTCCCACACATGCCCCAGTTCTCTCAACTCAGGACCTTGGGCTCTTAAGGGCTTAAAATCCCTGTCGGTCCTTCTCCATCAGGCCCCACCCCACGTCTTTCAAGGCTCAGCTGAAAATTCTACCTCGGTCACAAAAGGCTTTCATCCTCTAGTGGAGTCAGTATTTATTCCTCGGGTCAACTACTGGGAAAGGGACTTTACTATCATTGCCAGTCTGAACTGATCGCCACAAGCTTGGCACCACCGGCCACCCTCCATCACCTTAGCCATCTCTTCCCAATTAAGTCAATTCCTCTCCTCTCTAAACAGAGATCATAGTCCCTTCCAGGCTCTGATCTCCTTGTCTAACAGCCTAACAGTTTCATCTTGTACCACGAGTGTGCTTTAAAATAGACTGCTCATGAGATATGCAAGTGAGCATTAAATCCCCCGAGGGCTCAGGGTGACCTCTGCAGCACTCCCAGCCTCCAAGACCCTGATATATATGACAGGAAGATAAGCTTCAAAGCCCAATCGTTCATATCGTAGGATGACAGCCTTCCTACAAACACTCGCATTTTCAATTGAGGACAGGTTTTATATAACCGATGCTATGGAGAAATCACGCCCCAAACCTGAAGCAGCAGCTTCCGCCTGACACAGATGGGCTCGTTAAACACAAGGCTAAAAGAATTACGGGTGAGAGAAAGGCAGGTGGAAAATCTTGGCAAACCTCACAACCTAATGCTTTCCGCAGAGAGCCCTGTGGCTGGAATTCTCAGCCACATGCTTGGTTATCTCACATTGACTTCATGCCAGCAAAACTCAATCTTGTGACCATGTGGCTTGACTGGAGAGATTCCCCACCTTGGCAAAACTTCAAAGTCACTTAACTATTTGTGCTGAGTCCAACAGACCACGTCCCAAATTCTTAGCACCTGGGGGCTCATGACCTTACCACAAACCTCTGGTCACTAAGACTTCCAAGAAAGAAGAGGGTCAACTCCGCCAGATAGCAAGTTAGGGGAGAGCAGCTTGCCTGCGTGGTGGCAGGAGGCTGGCAAACCAATGACTAGACTAGCATCTTCCTCAGGATGCAGTGGCCAAAAAATAGATTTGACTTACTTGTATGGGGTCCTCCTGAGGGATAATGTCTGTTTCATATGCCTGCTTTGCTTCAGCAGGCTGGTTCTCTCGTGGGAGGTCAGGCCCAGGAAAGCAATCTGCAAAAGAAGATTGGAAGGTACATAAAAATTCCATTATGTTGAGGTTCTGTTGCTCTTAGTGCATCTCAGGACAGCAGTAAACATTCAGTACGTCCCTGAATACAGTATAACCTAGCCTTCTAACCAAGGATCACGGTGACGACAACAACTCAACAGCTCTAAATGAGACTAAGTAAATCTAGCAGCTGAGTTGTTTGTTTTTTTAAGTTTGTTTATTTTTCAGTAATCTCTACACCCAACGTGGGGCTTGGACTCACCACCCCGAGGTTAAGAGACCTCACTCTTTCGACTGAGCCAGCCAGGTGCCCCTGAGCATTCATTTTTTTGAGTGTCTGTTTTTATTAACATTCAACAAAGCACAGTCATGAAGTAATTGCTTTAGTAATTCAAGCCGTGGCCTACAAGCCTTTTTAGATTCTCAGCACAGGCAGCATGTAAGTTTTAGCTGAATAAAACTAAATAAGGTCAAGATTACTGCAAGGATCTCACCTTGTGTATGCTTCTTAGCATCTCTTTGGAAAGGACCAACTGAAAGAGTCAATCTGAAGTGAAGGATATTCAAATCCATAATTTGGGGAAGGGCAAGAGCTGAGGTAACTTAAAAACCCCCCAAATCATTAAAACCCTACTATTCATTGAGGGATTCCATTTAATCCTCAAAATAATTCAAATATCCAAGTCCTTATCTGTGAAACAGAGATTATCACACCATCCTCCCTCATCAGGTTGTTGAAGGATTTGACATAATATATTTAAAATACCCTGTCAAGAGGCTGTCAGAGGTGGAGTAACTGGTCCAAGGTCACACAGTTTAGAAAGTAGCAGAACTGAGACAGACACTTCAGTCAGTGTGAGAATAAAGTTCATGGTCCTTACCAGAGTCTGTGCTATGTCTTATTACAGTCAAACCCGTGACTCACTAGAGCAGTCAGCAAATGAAAGGCTTCAAACAACTGAATTGTTTTATTAAGAAAACAACTTTACCATGAATTCCTCTATTTGAAACCCATCTAAAACTTTGAGTCCATTTTCTTGCCTTAGAAACTGTAAGAAATATTAACCTTTAAAAAGAAAAAAAAAAAAAAACTGGGGATGCCTAGTTGGCTCAGTGGGTTAAGCCTTTGCCCTTGGCTCAGGTCATGATCTCAGGGTCCTGGGATCGAGCCTTACATCAGGCTCTCTGCTCGGCAGGGAGCCTGCTTCCCCCTTTCTCTCTCTCTGCCTGCCTCTCTGCCTACTTGGGATCTCTTTCTCTGTCAAATAAATAAATATAATCTTAAAAAAAAAAACAACTAATATTATAGTCTCACATATATCTGTACTTGTCCTCAGAGTCCAGAGAAGAAGAAAGAATTAGAACTGAGGTCTCAAATCTTCGGTTCTACTTCTCATTCCCCTCACCAGCCACATGGCCAAAACAAGGCACTTAACCTCTCAGGGGCTTAGTTTTCTCATCTATAAAATGGAGACACTGCTATGGAACAGTCTAGGACTCAACTCTTTTTTTTTTTTTTTTTGGAGATTTTATTTATTTGTCAGAGAAAAAGAGCACAAGCAGGAGGAGCAACAGGCAGAGGGAGAAGCAGGCTTCCTGTTGAGCAAGGAGCCTGATGCAAGACTCAATCCCAGGATCCTACAATCATGACCTGAGCTGAAGGGAGACACTTAACCGACTGAGCCACCCAGGCATCCCTAGGACTCAACTCTTTGTCAGGAAAGAGACAGGAAGTGCTTTGGAATATGGAAAACATATATAAATATTAGGTGTTTTAAGGTATTAACAATCATCGATATTCATTCCTCCTGCCTGAGTGTGTAGATACCAGAGAGGCAGGAGATGAAGATGAACATTCAGAAGCCTCAGTTCAGTGTTACCAGCTTCATTCCCTTCCTTGGCATTTCTCCCCTTTGTCTGTCTTTCTTTCTTTCTCCTTATTACTGTAGAATTGGTTACTTCCCTGTAAAAGTGGAATGCATTGTGCTTTTGATGAGTAATGCTCGAATTATCTGAGGTCTGACGGTAATTGGCTCAGACTGATCACGGCTGTCTGTTCCACGAGGGCAGGCCATAGCAACAACACGAATTAGGTTATGCTCAGAGGGAAGGCAGGCAGCAGGAAAAGGAGAGTAGCTTCACAGGAAGCTGAATATGGCTACTGCCCTGGAGCATGAACTTTGTAATGGCTGTGACCTTCCCTGGAAGTGTAATTACTGTGTCCACTGGTTGGTGATGGATCTTGCATTTCTCCCCCCTTCTATCCACTTAAGCACTGATTAATGAACAGGATAACAAACAGGGTTGGAAAAAATGAGGGCAGGGAATTATCTCGCAACTGTTTCGAAGTATCTCACAATGCTGTTTGTATTTTATGTTTTCACACACTTTACGATTTAACTATATGATGAAAAAAGCCTTTGAAGAGGCTGTCAGAAGACCTAGGTCTCCAGTTCTGATTTCGCTACTCACTGAGTGACCCTGAGCAAGTCAATTCACCTCTCTGTAACTCTATCCATAAAATAAAAAGGTCAGATTAGATCATTCCTAGGGACAAGCTAACAACTTACTATTCTAACCTTTACGCGATCCTATGAGTGTAGCACTATCAACTCCATTTTACACACAAGGAAATTGAAATTCAAGAGTCAAATGACATGGAAAATTGACATTCCAGAGTCAAATGACATGCCTACAACCAGAGAGTAAGCAACAGGGGTGGAACTAAGACCCAAAAACCTTCTGATTTAAAATTTAGTTTCGAACTTATTACAGGCTATTGGAAATTTTACTCAAATGCATTATAAAAAGAGAAATAAATACCTGAAAGAGTTGATTTAATAATAAAAATGTTGACCATGAGAAATGGAAAGCTGCTAGCATGAAGATATATAAAACCCAAGGGGAACAGGCCACAATCTGATTGAGGTAGGTCCATAGTCCATCTTCTCTGAATGTTGTGGCACAATGATTTGACCAATCTGTGAATTCACAAGAAATGGAACTCATTATTTAAAAAGGCAACAAACTAGTGATCATTCTTCATGAAGATAAAATCGCTGCACTTTTATTCAGGGAGAAGAGAAAGTAAGACATGGTAACACAGACTAGAACCCAACTTTAAAAATTTATTTTCCAAATGCCAGCTTAACTAACAAAGATGATAAATTAGTACCTCACTGCTCATGAAGACTATGACAGCATTGCATTGGTGGTTGGTAGGCAAGGAATAAAAGTAAAAAAGGTCTGTAACACCACCACTAAAACCATCATATATTCAGCATAAAATAAACTGGCTTGAAGTTAACTCTTCAAGGACTTGACAATGGAGAACAGCTGTGTTTAATAAATATCTGCTTAGAAAACTCTTCATATTGTCCAGGATACACAGCAAGACATGAGTCTTTAAGGGTTCAGATCCATAGGCCACTGCTGTAGGCACAAGAAATCCCATGAGCACCCAGATACCACTGGAACACGACCTAACAGCTTGAGGTTATTGGGGGTACAGAAGTACCATGATGCACTGGCACCATGATTCGTAGGGGGAGAAAGTTCAGGTAAGGGAATCATGAGAGATGCCCTAGGAAAAGGCAGAACTTCACCATGGCCCTGGTGACCCCATAAGCCATGCAGCTAAAGGTAGCAGTAAGGAGAATGTAGGTAGGCAGCAGCAGGAACAAGGGAACAAGTCTGCAAGATTTTGTAAAGCCAATGACTTGTGTAGGCACCAGGACTGTGTATTAAGGGCAAATCATTTTTAAAATAAGAACTCTGCAAATTTGGGGTGCCTGGGTGGCTCAGTTGGTTAAGCAACTGCCTTCAGCTCAGGTCATGATCCTAGAGTCTCAGGATCAAGTCCTGCATTAGGCTCCCAGCTCCATGGGGAATCTGCTTCTCCTTCTGACCTTCTCCCCTTTCATGCTCTCTCTCATTGTCTCTCCAAAAAAAAAAAAAAAAAAAAAGAAGAGAAAAGAAAAAAAAATCTTAAAAAAATAAATAAAAGAACTCTGCAAATTTGCACCTTGAGGTTTCATAAATGCCTCCAACAATTTGATAAGTAGTTTCGGACATTTCCCAAAGCAGCACTTAAGAGCTTCTAGGATGGAAAGAAAATGAATCCCTAACTTTACTACTACCCATCTTAAAAATTTTAGTCTTAAAAATTTTTATAATTTTATATTATATATATATATATATATATGTGTGTGTGTGTGTGTGTGTGTGTGTGTGTGTATACATATATATATATTAGTCTTAAAATCTATTTTTCGCCCTTTTGAGTCTCATTTGGTTCCTAACCATTTTTCATGACTATATGTCACAAGCATTCTAAGGGCAATCATCACAGAGTAACGATCAAGGCAACAAGTTAAGGCAAATTATGCTCTCTTTTCGAGCTGCTCAAAGATGCGATCCATGCACCTGATATGACAAAAAAAAAAAAAAAAAGAATGTAATTCCCAACAGCAGGTAGAGGAAACAGCTGCTGCATGGAAAAGAATACCTACTTTCTTTGAGCTTATGGATTTCTACTGCTCTCTTCTGGGAATTTTTTGAATAATACAGCATGACCTCAAACTGAAATTTTCATAGGATTGACTTTAGAATTAATGTCAAAGATATGGCTACAAATGGGACATACATTATCTTATGCACTACAAAACTTTCATATGTAATAATAATACATTCTTATCAGGTGGTCATTGGCTAATGACAGGGGACTCCTACTGTTCCCAACTAATCATTTTCGTCTTTAGATATCTCTGAGAGTTATGTTCTTTCTAACAATGATCTAAAATCTTTCAGGGTGCCTGGTGGCTCAGTTGGTTGGGTGTCTGCCTTTGGCTCAGGTCATGATCCCAGGTGCTGGAATTGAGCCCTGCGTCTGGTTCCCTGCTTAGTGGGGAGTCTGCTTCTCCCTTTGCCTCCTTCTCTCTCTCTTTCATGAATAAATAAATAAAATCTTTAACACAAAATGAAATAAATTTAAAAAAAATCTTTCTCCCTGTAACATGTAGGAGACTGACACTTCTGAGTATCCACCCTGCGAGCAGACCTCACGGAAGATGAAATAGATGTAGCTACTTCTGCAGGGAACCCAAAGCAGCTGCCACTGGCTCACACGAGGAGGGTGCACGTCAAGGCCCTAGCAATAGGAATTTCCATGGAAAACCACGAGGGTGGGATGATAGTGAGACCTCGCTAGAAAAGTGAAGCACAAGTTCATTTTTTCCATCTGTGAAATAATGATAAATACTACAATGTCCTCATTCTGTGTAAAGAAATACTGTTTGAATACCAATGGGATAAAAGTAACCAAATACGTTCAGCTAGCCTACATGGTTGCAAGCGAATATAAAATGTGACCGTTCCTAAGAAACAAAATATAGAAATTGGATCAGAGCCAGGGAATAAAAACAAAGTAGAGGGAAGGACCAATGCATGTAATAAGAAAGCAACTTGGAAAGAACTAGTGATGGAAAATTACTTCTGTCCTTATCAATACAGTCTTATGCTAGACACAGACACCAAACAAAGGTGACTATTTTTAGTGAAGAGAGAAGCAGGAGAGACAAGAGTGGTGTAAAATCTGGCTCGTGTCCCTTAGGATCAAGTCCAAGGGACAAGTTGGTCCATGGGCCAGCTTAGAAAGGTTTTCCAGGAATATGTCTTATTGTTAGGTCTTAAAAGGGCAGTTCTTTCAATAGGACTGTCAAGAAATCTTTCATTTCTTACACCACAGGACATAATTTAAGAGGTTTTTGGATTCCAATCTCAGGATTACTGATGGCCTTTGATAAGAAATGAGACCAGAGATCACAACCTTCTGACTATTTGCTCCATTTGAGATGGTGACGGTCACATTGAGCTACAAAAGCAGTTCCCTACTGATCACAGACATCCAAGGTGTCAGAGGGGAAAGGAGCCAACAAGGTAATTGAAGCCCTTTCCATGCCTATGCTGTGGCAAAAAAGACACCATTTCACATAGATATTAAGAATCTCGAAAAATGAAACCCCAAACAAACCAAAATTTGTAATACTGGATGTTTCTGGGGAAGGGGACTGGGAGGCTTAGGGACAGAGTAGGAAGATTTCTTTTTCAAGAACTAAACAAAATTTAAAGAAAACTGGAGTGGGGGAAGGGGAAGGTAGGGAGGGGTGGTACTTGGGATGTTAAGGAAAAAAGAAAATAAAGTAGAAAAAACATTCCTAACATCTTCCTGCATCATTCCACATTTCAGCTCAGGAAATAAACTTGTGTTCTATTGGCAAAAGACCTGAGCATGAATATAACAGGAGGCTGGGTGGAAACAGATTCGTAGTGAGGCCAGATTCTCCCAAAGTCTTCAAAACAAATAAATAACAAACAAGACCAAAATAAACTACAAGAGCTATAGGTTTTCCCAGTTAGGTAACCTACTCTAAGGTTTGCGAAGCATAGCCATACAATTGGTGAGAGTTAACCCAAATCCTTCTTGCTTCAACTTAAACCCTGTTCTTCTTGGTTAATCACCTTGGAATAGCCGGATGTCACTCCCTACATGAGCTCCCTCCATGCGTGTTCACACTGCTACTGAAAAGTTACTTTCCCTTCTCAGGGATGCAGAATAAATGGTCTAAGGTTTTCTTCCAAGTCATGATTTCCAAACTTGCAATGACTATTAGTTGTCCCATTAGCTCTGTGACTTGACATTTACCAAATAGCACGGGTGGTCAGACTTTTGTTCCTTCTCTACTGTGGTCACTTCCGCCCCCCCTAACCTCTCCGCCGCCAACCTGTCCTTTTTCCTCTTTTATTTACTTCTCACTTCCCTAGCTTTGTTCCTGAGCAGCTAATTTTTCTTCACTTCACCAGGTGATCAATCTACACTTTGCCTTAAATGAATTTGTATTGTTGACCACTTCTCAAATTCACCAAGGTCACTTTAGGAGAGGTCCAATCTCTTGCCAAGTGCTAACAACTAATCGCTCTGAGCATTTCTTGAAGCTTCCCAATGCTGAGTCTCAGAGGCAGCCGTTTCATTTTTATTAGGAGTATGGTTTATCGTCACCGAGTCAGAATGGGATATACAGGAATTTACCAAGAAAAGTGCGTGTGGGTATGAGTTCATGAGCTTGTTTTAAGAAAAACTTATACTTACAGATGAAAGATTCATATATAATCCAGTCACAAACGATGGAAAGAAAAAGTAAGAAGAATATGTAATAGCGATGGTTGCCAAAACCTAGATCAAAAAGAAAAACCATAGTTAATACTTTCTTACAATGATTTTCCATATCAAAACCTTATTAGCCACTTTCTTGTCAAAAGCCTTCACTAAAGTAAAAAATAAATAAGCTTAGGCTTTGCTTTGAAATACCATTAAACCAAAACCAAACAGCTCTGATATGTCATGGGCAACTGTCCATGTTAACTGAACTAATATTTATTTGTTGCTTACCTAAAAGACATCGTTTTCTGGACAGAACAAGATCTACTACACACATGTAGCACTAGGAGGGCCTACGACTGTGCTAGAGCAAGGGGAGACAGCAGGACTTTGGGCAGACATACCCTATTCCTTCCTTCCTTCCACGTGATGAGTTTAAGAAGTGCAATTTCAGAACATCAGAGATCCACTGGATCGGAGGAATACAGAAAATGAATCTGAAGAGCAGCAGATAGATATGTTGCAGGAGACTAAACACAGGAGAAGAGGGCAACCTGCAGCCTGAGAAAGGTCTACAGAAGTGAAGTAGGGGCAAGGGGGCCAAGCAACCAAGCTCCACTCTCGTGTATGTTGCTCTCTTGATGCTGCAGTTGGGAGCACGTTGATGCTAATGACACTAAATTACTACCACATCCCCAGTTCTCTGAAGGAAGCACAGTCCAGGAGGAGGAATGTCCACTGCAATGGAGAGACCTAGGTTCACAGATCAGCAGCTGCGTGAATGTAGGCAAGTCATTTAACTTCTCTGGTCTAGTGTCCTTGCTTTTAATATGGGGATAAGATCTCTTCTGTCTGCTTCATAGGCCTATGGCAACCAAACAAGAGGATGCCCATGAGATCACTATGTCGAATGCATGTAATCAAAATATATGGGCTCATGACTGTTGTTTTCCCACTTCCATTCAAAGCTACCTGCTATAATGCTAGCCATCCCCTCTTTACAGTGGGATGGCATCTATGAAGCTTGGGGCCCTAAGAATTACCTCTTCACCTATTCTCTAGGAATACAAGAGAACATCAAAATGCACCAAAGAAACCTAACTGTGAAGCAGCCTTTTGTTCAGGATTTAAAAGCATTTCCTTGGGGCGCCTGGGTGGCTCAGTGGGTTAAGCCGCTGCCTTCGGCTCAGGTCATGATCTCAGGGTCCTGGGATCGAGTCCCGCATCGGGCTCTCTGCTCAGCAGGGAGCCTGCTTCCCTCTCTCTCTCTCTCTCTCTGGCTGCCTCTCTGTCTACTTGTGATTTCTCTCTGTCAAATTAATAAATAAAATCTTTTAAAAAATAAAATAAAATAAAATAAAAGCATTTCCTCTGCTGGAGACAAATGACCATAGTTCCTCTGCAGTTCCTCATAATAAACCCCTGGTTTTTATGGGGCCAGGACAAGGAACAGTACTCAACACCTCTGGGTCTGGCTTCTACCTGAGCTTTGAAGGAGGCAAGTGGAGGAGTAAAGGAGAGACTCAAGTCACAAAACATGCTAAGAACCTGGTAATTTGGTATAGAAGACTGGTATTCCTAAAACAACCTCAAGCAAATAATTTACCTTTAATATTTTTTCACGTCTAAAACAGAGGTAGTAATAACCAACCTCGGGATGTGCCCTGATGATCGAATAGGATACTATATTCAAAAGTGCTTTATAAACTCTAAAATACTATACAAACCACATTAATTATTATCAACATGGACAGTTTTCCAAGAGCATTACACTATGAAAGGATTCTCAATAAGGAAGAGCCACAAAATGGACCCTTTAGATGCCCTTCTACTTTTTTCTATGAATCACACACACATAGCTAAATATATGCTTTTTAGAGTTAACTAAAAAAATTCCATCTCTCACCTATGCACCGTCCAGTCCACAGACAATGCTGATCATATCGAGCGACACAGGAGTTACACACGTGGCAATGAAGTGACCTTAAAGGCTTCCTTATCTAAGTGGGCAATTAAGACAGGTCTAAGCAAAAATATCAGTGTCTTAAAGTGGTAACAAATCACAAGCAAAATCTTACTCCTGAATCCTAAAGACACAGGCACAGATAATCCTAAGTAGACCCTCAGTTCATGTTGAGGCTCTGGAATGCCTTATTAATATTTCCTTCGAGATATCTATTTTGATTAGGCCATCACTAAAAGGGATTTGACTTCCAGAGCCCTTTCACACTGATGAAAGGGAAGTGAGGGAGCACTAGGAAGGGAAGGGCAGCAGAATGAGCACTGGATTAAGAAAAAGGAAAAAGGAAATGCAAGTTACATTTCCAGGTCTGCCAATAATTTGGGGGAAGTTACTTCCTCTCTCTAGGCCTTGATTCTCAACTGCAAAATGAGAGGTTTCACTAAGTGGTTTCTAGGGTCATCATGAGCCTGTGAGTTCAAGTTAGTTCTACTATATGCTTCGTGGTAGAAAAAGGCAATCCAAACATACTACAGATCATTCAGAGAGATTTAACCACAGGCAACTTGAAGAAACTATAAACACTCCCTCATACACTCAAGGCAGAAAACTATTCTAATAGTAATATAAAATTGGAAGCTGGTAAAAATGCAGATGTACAAATATACCATGAAGATTTAACGAAGGCTTACATGAGAAATGTTACCAAGAATTTGCTTTCTTACTACAGTGGGGAAAGAAAAAAAGACTCACAAGACATGATGTACAAAATGTTCTGAAGTCCAGACAGCCAGTCTCTGCAAGGGTGATGATATTCTGAAAGGCATGAAATTTGACCTTATGATTATGTGTTACTAGGGAATGTATAATGCATGTTATAGACCATTCTCCCAGCTCTCTCTCCAAACTGAGGCAGCCAGAAGAGCAATCTGGAATACCTGCCACAAAATCATCCTGTACCTGAAAATAATGTGACTTTTCAAGGCTGCACTTTCAAGCACAGCCAATAAATTAGAAAGCACAAAATTACACCTTCCCTTCTCTCCATGAAAGGCAAGCATCCCCGACTTATAATCTGTTAGAGAAAAAGACATATACATATATACACTTATAAAAAAGAAACAAAACTCATCAGTAGACATCAGGACTGATGGTTATAAGCACCATGGCTTATCTTTCAGGAACACTGGATAGAAGTAACACAAACAATGATACTCTCCCCGACTTCTAAACATTCACAAGCAAAGGAAGCCATGCAGGTTAACTGACAGCTTCACATCTAAGGAAGAGAAGGGCATCTCTTGTCATTGAGGACTCCCCCCTTGCCCCTGCCTACTTACTCTCCATGTATTAAATTGGGAGAACTTAAGCTAAATGATCATTATCTATATGTTACTGTAAAGAAAACGAGATCAGGTTTGCTGACAGAAATTACATTTGAAAAAGTCTTGGTGGGTATGACTTTAAGAGAAAATAAAAATATTTTTTAAGACTTTTACATAAATAAATGAAAGCATGACCTGGAGAAATCTCAACTTTGTTGATTTATGTCGCATCTATTACTTGCCAGGCACTAGAGATGCAGCCATGACAAACACCAACATTGCTATGAACTTCTTATTTAAAAAATAAAAATAAAAAAGGTAACATTGTAAAGAAAGCTCACCGTTTTCCTTTCTTCTTCAGAAGATTTAGTGAAGCCTGGATCAGTTGCCCAAGTCTTGTAGAAAAAGTAGAGGAAGCCTATTATGCTGAGAAGGAAAGCAAAATAGAAAGGGCTGCCTGCTCGATGTGAAAGCCACGTTAAGGAATGTATCAACTTCCACTAAGAACGGCATGATTATGACATAAGCAAATTCCATCACTGGTGCCTGAAAATCTCTCTGCATTCTATCCTCACTTTCTGTTACATATACATATCCCTGCCCCTAGGCCTGGCCCCATCCTATGTTCTAATACTACAGGAATTTGTTCATAGTTGCTAATAATTAATCCCTCCCGATTAGTTGAAACTCATGAAATATTGATAGAAATAATTGTAATGTATGAGGAAAATCCTGAGGACTGAAAAACATTTCAGATCCAATAAGTTAATCTCTCATGGTGTAACTATAGCTCTCCTGTAAGTATCAAAAAGAATATTTATTGATCATTTAAACAAAATCAAAGAAAAAAAACCCCTTGATTCAGAGATTCCAACTAAAAATATTTCTTTAAGGACACCTGGGTGGCTCAGTTGGTTAAGCAGCTGCCTTTGGCTCAGGTCATGATCCCAGCGTCCTGGGATGGAGTCCCACATTGGGCTCCTTGCTCAGCGGGGAGCCTGCTTCTCCCTCTGCCTCTGCTGCCACTCTGTCTGCCTGTGCTCGCTCTCCCCCCACCCGATAAATAAATAAAATCTTAAAAAAAAAAAAATTTCTTTATATATTAGATAAATGCTTGCAAAAATTTCCTAATGGAAAGTTTAATAATGAATCCCTGTGATGTATTAGGTTGTATTAATTTAGAAATACACAAAAAAATTTGCTCTCTGTGCAAGGTAATTACAAATCAAATGCTATTTTGGGAAAAGAACATATTACAGACACATTAAGCTAAAAGGTATTTCAAGGATAAACATTACCCATTTTGAAATGGTACAAATTCCTTGTATAAAAAGCAAAATTTTGCTCTTTAGGGAAAGATGAATGAAGATGCACCAAGTAATAAGCCAATACACCAGTAGTAACCATTTCTCCTTGCCCAATTTAAATCATCATGGACACAGAAACTGTATCTGCCTTCCAAGGTATTATCAAGCTTTTTAAAAAGATTTTATTTATTTATTTCAAGGGGGAGAGAGAGAGAATGAGTAAGCACTAGTGGGGGTCGAGGGAAGAGGGCAGAGGGAGTGGGAGAAGCAGACGCCTGGGTGAGCAGGAAGCCTGAGACAGGGCTCAATCCCAGGACCCTGAGATCATGACCTGAGCTGAAGGCAGACACTTAACCAAATGAGCCACCCAGGCACCCCTCAAGCTGTCCTGTGCCAAACTTTGGAGTGGAAAAGATGGCCATAAAATAGACTCTAACCCTTGCTATTTAAAGTGTGGTCCATAGACCCACAGCAATGGCTTTCCCTGGGAGCTTGTTAGAAAGGCACTCGAGCTTCAGACCTCAGCCCAGATTTGCAGAATCAGATTCTGGATTTTAACAAGATCCTTAGGGGGTCCACATGCACAGAACAGTTCGAGAAGCACTGCTCCAAGCCACAAAACCCAGCAGCAACCACATCTGGTTGCGGTAGGCAGGAACAAACTTTGGTGGTTAAATGTATCCGTTTGTCTGCAGAAGGGCCTGGCTTTAAGAAAGATATAGGATCTGGAAGAGTTGCATGAAGTGGGATTCCGACAAATAAAGTTTACTTAGAATGAATTAACAGCATTGTTTCAGAGTACATAAGTCAAGACCTTTAGTTACAGAAACACATCCTGCTTTCTTCCCACTGAACTTTTATCGGCACACATGACACATTCTCAAAAATACATTCAGCTGAAGCATAGGATTCCGCATACGGACCTGCCTGAACTCTGGGCTCCTGTTCTGAATAACTTTCAGAACAAATAGCAGGAGAATCACTGGAGCCCTTCTCTCCAAGTAAAATGAATGTGTTCTATCCCCTCACCTAAAAGCCAGATGTTCCTTGCTTCCATGCCCTTGCTTTGTGTGGTTCAGTAACCTCAAATGTTCCCCACTGTCCCCAGCTACTTCCAAAAGCACCCTTTGAGGATGTCCAAGCCCTAACTGCCTTCAAGACCTAACACACTCTCCTTTCCCTTGAAGGTCGTTCTTGATTGCCTACAGAGAAGAATTCTTGCCCTTCCCTGAATCTAAAGATGCCTGTTCTGGTACTCAGACCTTATACACACCTCAGCCTTGTCACTTAGCCGGTGACTCTTGGCAGTTAAAAAGTCTCTCAATATGGAAATGAAATTTGCCTTTCTGTAACTTGGACTGTTTTTCATTCCTTAGATCCTTTAGTTTTACACTACAGATCTACACTATAGCTGTCCTTCGACCTATAACCTACAGAAGCTTACTCCTCCTTTGTTCAATACAGTTTTATTCAATGTCCATTCCATACAATGCATTGGCTTCCGAGTGACAGACTTCCGAACACGTGATACCGGATGGCAGCACTCACACCTCCAGGATAAGCAGCAACCTTGTTCCTTGTACAGCAACAGTCTTCTGGTCATGTTCTGCTTTACGCGGTTTGTCCATGTGTCCCTCAAAAGAACAGAATTCCACACAGAGCAAACACACTTCAGGGTTGTCCTGACCAGTGCTAGGGACAGTGCGACTGTTGTTGTCCTTTGCAGGGACACTCACATCCTTGTACTATTTATTACTGGAGAACACAGCAACTTCCTTGGCAGCTAGGTCACTCCCTACATGGGGCTTTTAGTCAAAGCTCTTACTCTTTCACCTGATCTGAAGCTGGGTCACTCCTTCCACAACAAGTCAGAGGCATAGACATAACATTCTGTGCGTCATCATTTCTGGGTCTTAATCTTACCTCCAAATGCATCAGTAAGGTCCTATTTTTTCCATTTGATCCTGCTTCATAAAAGCCATATACATTAATGCTGAACATATAAAAGGCACCAAAAGGAAGTGATTTTCTGAGGAACCAATCTAGAGCTTCCCTTAAAATTAATTTCAACATGCAGCCTTCCACTCAGATTTTATTCATAAGAGTAATTAATAATGAAGTAAGTATTATTTAGAAAATGCCGATTACGCAATGGGGTCAGCATTTTACAGACACCACAGCACAGTAATCCTTGCAGCCGTCCCATGAACTTGGTACTCTTATCCTTCAGGAATTTTTTTAATGGCAAAACTGAGATTCAGAGAAATTAAATAATGTGCCCAATGGTACATGATGAGTCAGAAAAAGAACCAAACTCAAACTCATTCTGTCTGATTCCAAAGACAGTACTCCTTCCACAGTGCCCCAGACACTTTCCCATAATGGACTGTGCGAGGGGACACTCCCTCACGATCCAGACTTGGCATTCTGAGACAAGATCAGTCTAACTAGTCAGGATGGGTCTTTACAGGGTAGCACAGTCAAGTCATACCCAGAGCAGTTTCAAAGAGCATTTTACATTCAGCTCTCAAAACACTGATCTGCCGGCGAAGTCTGCCACCTACTGACTGACACTCACCAGTAGCAGGTTCACACTGGCATGTGGATCAAAGGGCTTTTGGCGGCACAGGCAAGGAAAATATCCCATCCTGTCCACTCTGACATCCTAAGAATCTGTCTAGCTTTGGAAATCAATTCTTCTGATTAATGGCATCGTCACAGATGGTGAACTGCTTGTAATGAAACTCACCTGAACACTAAGTTCTGTAGTTGAGACTCTCAAACTACAGTGGAGCCACATTCTTATTGATATTCAGCAAAGTTGAAATAATTCAATATAAACAGTATCTCACTTTTTGTGCCAAAAGCGAAATACTGTGAACTGCTGAAATTTTAAAAATTCATCAAGAAACACAATTTTAAAACTGTGTTTACTCCACCGCTACTTGGGCTGGTAAGCAAAAATGCCAGCCACCCCTTAGAATGATGTCAATTATCCTAGAATTTACCAGCCTTGGGATTTCTCCAAGTGATTCTGGGTGTATATTGTGCTATTGTTTAATACGCTCATTTCTTATAATGTATTTTTATATTACATAATATCATCCAAGCCTCCATTAAGCAGTGGTCAGGAGACTAGTGCTTACAAAGCTGCCCCCACATTAGTAATCATGAGACAAAGGCTATATGTAATAACTTCTTTGATAAAAGCCAAATGAACTCCACGGTATGCTGTACCACTCATTTACATTAAAGGAATCTGAAGAATATTAGAGATAAGGCTCAGAAACAAAAAGCATCATTGAAGTATAAACATACTATGATGAAAGGAAACGTATGCACACTGAGAACTCATCTGCCTGCCTCATTTCATATTGTTTCCCATGGAAAAAATATTCCTGAATTGAGTCTATGCATCTCTCTCACAAACACCATTCTTTCTTTTCAAAGATGCCATTACCAAAAAGAGACAACACAGAAGCTGAAGGAGTATGTTTATAGGTACATTACTATCTATCACATTCCTTCTTCCCCTACCCTATAAAGAAAGCAAGGTTATAATGACTTCCTAGTCTCTGCAGGGGAAATAGGAACCTGGAAAGAGGTGGGAAGATAAAAATCAGACAAAAATACCTCCCTCCTACTGAGAGCTATACATAGCTGTAAACCAGGAAGTATGCCGTATCTCCACTTCTACGCGACGAGGCTCAGTCAACCCCAAGAGCACACAACACACCCCCAGCTGGCCTTGGCCTGAGCCCAGCTCCTCAACAGATAAACCTATTCCTTAGAGGAGTTCTTTTGGTTTGAAAACAGCTGTCATCTGTTAGCAGGCCATGAAAGAATTAAGTGCACTGTGACCAGCATTTTTTAAAAAGGAAATAGAACATCATAAAGTAACAAAATTTCAGAGTAAAGCACATATCAGGAATATCAATTTTCTGTTTCACGTACATTTTGGGTGGCAATGTAAATATATTTTTAGTGTGGATTGAGAATCACGGCTATAGACGGCAACACTGTGCTGACCACAGCTGAGGAGGACACATTTCCCCCAAATACCCCTCCCATACAGGCCATCTTGATACCCAGAAGATTTATTAATCAACTGTCACTGCGAACCAGAGAGTATCTCAAGGCAATACAACAAATGTATACGGGTCCAAGTAAAATAATAATTCATTCTACTGTTTCTTTCCTGTGAGTAATGAATACTAGACCCCTACCGGTTCCATGGTGTGCTCTAAGATTATTTCCAGAACTGAGAAGATTTTCAACACTACACCTCATCAACCAGAATAATTAAAATGACTACAAATAGGAGTTGCATTCCCTGGATCTCTCCTATTATCTAAATTTCTAACACTGGCATTACTACTGTTGAAAGGTAAAATGAGATAAACATTTAAATTTCAGCTTTAAGGATATGAGGAAAGAATAAGGTGAACCAAGTCACAAATATCCAAAAAATGGAACTTAGCAGGAAGACCGTTGGTAAGTATATGAAGCTCTTATACCCGACCAAGAACCTGAAAGAGAAAGGGGATATACACAGGATATTAGTGAAAACAAGTATGGTCCATATTAATTTTAGTTCTACATCCCGTTAAATAACAGTAATAATAACAATCCCCTCAAGTAACGGCAGCAAGCAATGGCTTTCAGCACCCAGCACTTCCAGTGTGAAACTTCCCACCCAGTAACTGAACATTTGCTGCCACCTCACCCCATTTTCCATGAGAAAAGTAAAGCAGAGATGCACGTTCTAGTTCTTGTAACTAACTTCTACAGGATTTCATTCCCCGTAACTTTCTATTTGCAATGATTCTTCAGTTCTATTGTGACGTATCACACATGTATTTCTTTTTGGTATTTCATATTTTCAAATGTTCCAAAATGCAAAAATTGTAAATACTTGGGAAATTCACCTTCATGTTTAATATGCTTCCTTCTGGAGGACAGGAGCCTATTTTTAAAAACAAAACAGATGCACACAACCCTAAGCAGTTTCATCCCACAACCAGCCTGAAAAGCAGACAAGCCACATAAAAAAAGATCTATAAAGGCTAAAAGTGGCACCAGTGGTCAGAACGCAAACACTCTTGCTTGAGTAAAAAGCAACAAGGAAGGCTACATATCACTTACTCAACTGTTGCTATTGGAGTTTCAAAAGGAAAAAAATCTGTCTTTTGTGTTAAATACTCAATATACTAAATCTGTGCATAAACAGAGTTTACCTGGATCTGTTTTACAATGTTATACCAGGAAAAAACAATGGTTGATGACAGGTAGGGAAAGGACTTTTTAAAAAGCTCTCAAGATATGAGCATCATCGTGATAAAATATTTCAGAAAAACTAAAGATCCCAAACTGCAGGCTCATAAAATGCTGCCAGAATAGGCCAAACAGAACCCATGGAACTTCCACAGCATGACCTGAGATCCTGCAGCACGAAGGTGTTTGATGTTTGACTGAATTAAGCAGTGCAGTGAACTACCTAATTTGTAAGTCTGCGACCATGACCTACCTACTTCTAACAGGCACCACAGAGCAGCCTGGATTGATAAGCAACTGCCCCTGGAGCCTAAATAGTAGTAGAAGTTTGCAGCTGCCTATGCTCCATGAAACTGGGTCTCTACAGAAGAATAAGTCAGAAATAAAAGCAGGATGGATAAAGGTGCCATATACATTTGTCTCCCATTTGAACTGTGTCCATATGCCAAGCCCTCGACACACTGTCAGCAGAAACAAAAGTTTCATATGATTTTTGCATACTGCTGGTTTCTACCAGAACAGACAAAATCTCAAATGCTCCTATCCTAGGTGAGTAGATACTGCCAGGTCTGGCTTTCTCTCTGAAAAAGCCAAAGCAAAAACAAAAACCCCAAAGCAATGATTGAAATGCCTGGTGATTTGGCTTAAAATGTCTTTGGCAACGGAGTCAATCTTATTAGTGGAAAATGAATAAATATCTCTAAGTTACAAGTTTTCTGAATAGCAGGCAATTTTAGGCATTCTGGTATTTTTCAGAAACGTAAGTTTTTACTTTGCATCTATATTCTAATTAATTCCCCACCAACTGTCCTATTCTTACATGACCAAGAGTAAGCTTCCTCTAATACTTTGTTTTTTCTTATGACTCAAGTGGCTCATGCTTATTCCGGAAAATGCTGGCAAGCAAAAAAGGGCATAGGAATACTGAACACCACACTCTGAAGAGAGCAACACTGTATTTCCTTTTAGATCCTTTTCTATGGATCATCATCATTACATTTTTCTTTCATTCACTAAGTGAAAATATTGAGCAGGAGAACAAGTTTCCTGCTTATAGGGGCCTTAACACTCCAGGAAACGGTGATGAAGTGCTATGAAGGAAATCAAACAGTGATGCAGAGAGTTAGGGACAGCCTAAGGAAGTGACCCTGCTCTACAACAATATGGCACTGGAACTCTTCAGACAAAGACAGAAGCAAAAGCCAAGGCCCAGGGCTAGAGGGGAGGCTGGGCATGAGCTCAACAATGTGTTCTAGAAACAGAAAGAAGGTAGAAGAGCAAAGAAGGGAAGAGAGGAAAGAGATGAAATCAGAGGGGAGACTGAATCACGTAATACCTCACAGGCAAGGAGTCTGGATTTTATTTTGAAGACACAGAAAAGGAACCAGAGGGCTTTAAGCAGGGAGAAAAAGCAGAAAATGATTTATTTGCCTTTTTAAAAGACCGCGCTGATTGCTAAATGGGGATGAACTATAAAGGGATAAGAGCTGAAGTTAAGACCAGTTAGGGACGTCAGTCTGGGGTCCTGGTCAAGGAGATGGAGAGAATAAACTGGACAAAGGGCAGGAAGGACTTGGTGATGAGCTGGTGGAAAGGGATGAACCAAAGATCAAAGTAATCCAAGGATGACACTCATTATTCACACAGGGAACCGGATGCCATTTTACTGAAAAATGGAAGTGAGAAAAGACTGGGGTGTGGTATGGTTACTGAGTGATATATGTCAGCCATGGTTCTAACCACTGTATATACATTAACCGTGAAGCAGGGATTGTCACAATTATTATCCACATTTTATAGATGAACAAAGTGAGGCGTGGAGAGGTAAAGCAACTTAATCAATGTCAGAATGCTGTGTGGTAAAGCCTGACTTGAACCCAGGCAACCTGACTCTTAACCATGACTATATATAATCCTGCATAATATTTTCCTAAAAACAGAACCATACCATAGCTACTATTTTAACTACAATTTAGCTACTAATTTCCTACAATTTAATTAGGTTGTTTCAACTATAAAGCATTAAGAGCAAAAACAATGAGCTTAAAATGAGTTTAGATTAAGGAAAAAAACATTTCTGAAAAATGGGCAAAAATGTTTCATGATATAAAAACAGTTACAAAAATCTTCTCATTATTTATCCAAATCAACAATTCAAAAAGTGAGCTAGGACCTTTATTTTCCACCAATTGCCAATTCAGTCAGAATATTGGGTTGACCAATTTGCTTTTAGCTAAATAATATACTATCGAAGCCCTTCCCTCCCACCACCCTGAAGAATTTTCTGTGTGGTAAGTAACATTCATAGCTCAATAAAAACCTATGATTCTAGCTGATCAACAACAGAAATAAGCAATCAAATGGAAATGCAATAACCAGCCTTGCAAAGACTAATATACACACCTTGGAAGCAAAGATGTCAGAAAAAACAATGTTAATAGAAGACATCCTTTTAAAAGCCAAGAATCTGAATTGAAGTCCAGTATGATTCCAACAGCCCACATGGTAATCACAGAAAGCATCAACAGCAGGAAGAGCTATTAAGAGATTGAGAATTTTAGAACCTTATGGATTTTACATCCTAAGTTTCTAACAATGATTAGTACAACAAAAGAACTACTTCCTAAATGATAACAATTAATACAATAGCAGAATACAGAGTTTTTTCCTTGAAATTGCTGACTGATAAATATGAAGTCTGAGAAACCACAAATCTTGGAAACAATCTTTTAAAAAACTTCAATGTTATAAAATATTGCTTAAACATATTTTCTTTCGCTTTCTTCCCCTCTAAGAAATGGTGGTCTTTTAGAAAAATGTTCATGAGAGCTGACATTTCTAAAAATAATTCCTTTCTAACAGTAACTACAGGTCAGAACGCATAAAGCAAAACAAAGGAACCACACAAAAATCAATACACTCAAGACTCAATGAGGAGAGTACAGGAGTTCCAGCCTGGACACCAGATGGTGCCATCCCCTAATAAAGAAGGTCAGAGGGAACAAGCCTGCAGAAAAGATGATAGTTTAGGGCATGTGGAATTTCAGATGTCTGTGGGCATCTAGGAGATACCCAAGAGGCAGACAGGAAAAGCAGGTCTATCACCCAGGAGAACATTTTGTACTCATCAGTATATAGGCTGGAAAGCCAAGAATGAACAACATCCCAAGGACGTACAGGTAGAAAGGGGCAGAATCTTGACTAACACAAACATTTAAGGGGGAAAAAGCTAAGTCGTCAGAGGTAACCAAGAAAGACTGACTGGTGTGACCAGAAAGGCAGGATGAAAACCAAGAGAAAGGTCCCATGAAGCCAGAGAAGAGAGTTTTAAGAAAGGAGTAGGTCTCTGTTGTCAAGTGACATACAAAGGCCAAAGACTGAAATAAATCCTCAGGATGCTAATCCTTCCGATCTATTGGTTCAGTCTATGAACCAACAGTGCAGGTGACTGTGGCGCCGAAGCCGGGCATCACACTGCTGCATTGCAGTCCCCTAACTGCAATACATGTGACCTTTGTAACAGCAAAGAGAGAAACTATATTCTGCCCTATTTTCTTCGATTTTTACTTCTCTAAGTATTCTGGGGATGAATAGTTTCCAATGCTATCAAATCTTTAAAATCCTCAATCTAGGAGTTCCTGGGTGGCTCAGTCGTTAAGCGTCTGCCTTCAGCTCACGTCATGATCCCAGGGTCCTGGGATCGAGCCCCGCGTCAGGCTCCCTGCTCAGCAGGAAGTCTGCTTCTTCCTCTCCCACTTCCCCTGCTTATGTTCCCTCTCTCACTGTCTCTCTCTCTCTGTCAAATAAATAAATAAACTCTTTCTTAATAAATAAATAAAAATAAAATCTTAAATCTAATTTGCATGGCAACATAAAATTAGCAAGTTTAGATTTTTAAAAATGTAGTAAACTTAGAATCTACAGGCAACATAATCTCAGAATAAAAATATGAATTAAATACAGATCTCAAATTTTAACCCCAGACATTAACACTCATAGACGAGTCACAGTATTTATTCACTCAATAACTATTCCAGTGCAAACTGTATGCTGGGTACTGTTCTAGGTACCTGGGACAGATCACGACTTAAGGCCTTTCTCCCATGGAGCTTAAATTCTAGCAGAAGATGACAAGATAAATGTACTAAGTGATTTAATAGTACATAAAAGCTGGATCACATAGAGCCTTATAAGTCACGGTAAGGACTTTGGTTTTTATTCTGTGACACAGGGGGAGGTATCACAGGATTCTGAGCAGAGGAATGACAGGACCTGCCCTACATTTCAAAAGATTCATCTGCCTGCTCCGCTGACAATGGACTAGAGGTGAGTGGGGCAAGGAGATGTGAGACAACTGCAATAATCCGCATGGAAGATAATGGTGGCTGGACCAAAATGCCACCGGTGGAACAGTGAGAAGGGTCAGACTCTGGAAATACACTGAGGACAGGATTAGCCAATATGTTTTGCTAATGGACTAGATACATGGTGTGACAGAGAAAAGGCAAAAATGGCTGGGAGGCCAGAGCTGCCACCTACTAAGGGAAAGGCTGTGGATGGAATACTTAGGGAGGAGTGGGGCAAAGATAAGGAGTTCAGTTTGGGATATGTTATGCTGGAGCTGCCTATCAGACACTGAACTGGGTAATTCAAGTAGGTAATTTGATATAGGAGTCTGGAAAGATCTGAACTAGAAATAACTTTGGAAGCGGTCAACATATACATGGCATGTAAAGCCATGGAAGTGCACTGGGGGTGCCTGGGTGGCTCAGCTGGGGAGTCTGTTTCTCCCTCTCTTTCTGCCCCTACTTCTCATTCATGCTCTTTTTCTCCCTCTCTCAAATAAATAAATAAAACCGTAAAAAAAAAAAAAAAAAAAAAGAATAAAGCCATGGAGTGTATGAAATCACCAAGGGAATGAATGGATTAAAAAAGAGGTCCAAGAACAAAATCCTGGGGCACCCTACCAATATGGGGGTAGGAGAGAAGCAGAGGGGCTGGCAAAGGATACTGAGGAGTGACAGTTACTCCTTCCTCTCTCCCTCCATACATCTGAATGCAAAATTGGTGCGATATTTGTGATGACCCTCTGCACAGAAATCTGGTGCCCGTGAATTTAGAATCGATGTAAGGATAAAATTACTAATCATTATTAGCTAAGATGATGTCATCTGTCTTATTTGAAAACATTAAAAAAGTAGAATCAACTCAGTATCTTGTTTTTAACAATTTGAATTATATTCACTAGTATGACTTAGATTTGGGGGGCCATTCACAAGAACAAGCTGAACTTCCTAACTTTCTCTATCAATTAAGTTTAGAAGAACATCACTCAGAACTGCCAACTTAAACCAAGAGTAAACTCGGGGTACATCTGTAGAAATTCCAGATGTTTTTATTTTGTGAGGAGCCATCACATGCTTGAAGTCTGCAACACTTATTTTTAAAGTCTAACTCCTCTGTGTTGAATGTTACTATTTTCCTCTTGAAAAAATTTTAAATAAAAACAAGTTCTATAAGAAAATCTTCTTATAGAAGAAGCAGTAGCACCTGGGTGGCTCAGGGGGTTCAAGCCTCTGCTTTCAGCTCAGGTCATGATCTCAGGGTCCTGGGACCAAGCCCTGCATCGGGCTCTCTGCTCAGCAGAGAGCCTGCTTCCCCCTCTGTCTCTGTCTGCCTCTCTGCCTATTTGTGACCTCTATCAAATAAATAAATAAAAATCTTTAAAAAAAAAAGAAAAAGAAAAAGAAAAAAAACTTCTATAAATTTTCTCTCAACAAGGTATTTCTCCTTTTGTTTCTTTAAAAATCAGTCTGTTTTCAATTCATTCATTAAATGTGGAAGTATGCTATGACATTCACAAGATAACACACAGCTTTAGAGCCATCTAGCTGAGGATCACCAGTAAATTGCTAACAAAATGCCAAATTTCCAACTCTGGGCCATGTGATGTGTGGAAATATGTAATTAGCAGATGTAATGTAGCACTAAGCTAATTTCCTGGTTTCGCCCTGGTTTCCTCCCTGATTTACCTTCAAAAACAAACACAAATGAACAAAACAGTCCTTTTTATGGCCCATAGAACAGAACCCATATGAAAATACCTCACATTTCTGCAGCCACCTCCAAAGTCTGAACTTCTTGTTGGCTCTCATTTTTGCCTCTGTTTTTAGCATGTGAATAATGAGGCGATTTTTATTCTGTAAAGCTATGTCAAGAGGTGTTTCACCCTTAATAAGAGAGAGAGAGAATATTCAATTATATTTTCTACAGAGTATGGGTGCTAAACATTTGATAAGAAATCAGCAGAATCATAGACTCAAATATATTCATTCTGAAAGTAGCCAGCTACAGTTCGTGGTTATTTATCCTGTGGTTAATTGAAAATATATGCGTAGCTTATGTTTACGTTGATGTACTAATATCCTCACTGAAGACATAATAAACTAAGGGCGATAAATACCTGGTCATACCTTAACATTTCGGATATCCAGGCTAGAACCAGCTTCCAAAAGTTTATCGACCGCATTAACATTTCCTGCTGCAACTGCCCAGTGGAGGGGAGTGTTCTGGTGTATTTTATCAACCACAGTGAGAGAAGGATTAAACTTTAAAAGAAATCCAGTTGGTTCTGGTCTGTTTCAAAACAATAAAATACCCAGGAGTTTTAGAGAGATGAGTGATTTCAAGGGTAAATGCAAAATTATGGATCTTTTAAGCTAACATATAAATTGACCAATCAGTTAAGTATTCTGAAAACCAATACACTTCTTTCTGCAGAGTTCTATTCCAGGGGTTAATAGGAGAGATGCACCTTTCAAAAAGACATCCAGGAAGTGACAGTCTGCTACACAGATAATTTAATTTCACAACATCAGTACAATGAAATAACTTCTTTTGTTTTTAACCTTTTATTTTCATATTGTTGTTCTCTTGGTTAACATTTTTTCTTAAATTGTGAATTTAACTTCGGCCAATGTTATGTTATTTACCTAATTAAAACTAAATGTACAACATTCTATCTGAGGCGATAAACCAAAAGCTAACTTTTCACGTTCCCTTTAACCAATTATTAAATAAAACAGGTAGAAATAATGTCCTAAATTATTTATTTATCTTAGAAACCTATGGAATAGCAGGCAGCATTCAATATTTTTACTTTACCATCAATATCTTCCCTTCTTTCATGACTACTCAAGAGATTCTTTTAATAAAACAGTATTCTACTTACTTATTCTATCAATATCTTTAAACACTATTATCTGACTTTAGTGTTATCACCAGAAAAGAAGAAATGCTTTTTAATAAAACTCAGCTCCCAGCCCCCAGCATGAATAAATGGCATCACAACTAACTCAGTTCCTAGGAGAGAGGTCCTAAGTAAAAGCAGAATCAGAAATTAAGTATAACACTGGAAACAAATTCATAAAGGTAAAACTGTAGCAAGTATTTGGACAGAAAGAATACCAGACATTGACTATCTGGTGGTCATTAATCACATGTGTTTATATAATACATAGAAAAACTTAAATATGTAAATACTTGATATAAACACATCAATAGACTATATTCGTAGATCAGTTACAATTAATATTTTCAGAGCAGTCAACAATGTCAGAGAGCCTCAAAACGTATTGTTTTCTGAAAAGATTTTATCAACCAGATTTCAAATTATAAGAAGATTTAAACTTGAAGCCAATTTTTAAAAAATGCAAAGTCAGAAATATAAGTCATATTAGTAAGTATATGCTATGGATTCTCTACCTGTTCTATAAGGAAATTTTTTTCTTATTAGTAGCTTTCAAACTATCAGGAAAAAACTATTGTGAAAAAGAAAATTTATTTCAGTGGTGCTTAACCACAACTACATTAAAAGTTCCTAGCAGTCACAGGGTGGAAAATCTTCCTTTCCTCTTCAGACGGTATTATCATCTCAACATAGATTAAGATATTTAAAATTACATACAGAGAAATTAGAACCAAGAATCAAAATGAGGCAATTCAATTAAATATACTTACCCAAGTACTTTGTGAGCTGATAACATCAGAGGTGTCTGCCCATTTAAATCTGTCATATTCACACTCTGTCCAAAAGGAAGAGTCAATCAGACTTACTGTAAACGCCGTCAAAATTCTCTCTTCTCTTAATGGAAGTAGCTCTCTAATACATTCAACATTACAAGAAGGGTTTACAAGAAGGGTTGTGTTTACAAGAAGGGTTCAAATATCATTTGAACAAAAGAATATTCTGCTTCAAATCCATAGGATAAAAATTCACCGTTTTCTACAAAATATTCTTAAAGGGAAAACGTGAATATATAGTTTAAAGTATATGATGTGAAAGGAAGAGAGCTAAGGGAAGGGGGAGAACGCTAATAATCACCATCAAATATAAGAGACTCAGAGACCTTAGGAATCATCTAGGTTACAACTTAACTGACACACTATTTCAAACCATCGTGTCTTATGTAACAGCACCCAGTCTTTACATAAACATACTTCAAGGGATGGTGAAATGTCCATCTTTTCTGAGGCAACTCACCATATTTTTGGACTTACGTTTCAAAGAGTAAAAGCATGAAAAATTCTTTTCTCTTTTCCAGGATAGAGGGGGGAAAAAAGGAAACCCTATCTCCACGAGGATATGCTCCTTTTAATAAGATGGCCCAGGCTTGAGGCACACAATAATGATTCCATCCAAGTCAAAGAAAGAGTTTCAGTTACCAAAGAATCTCTTGGGCCTTGGAGGAATACAACTCAGGAAAGAGCCGAAAGAGAGGCAGACAGGGCTCCTCCTCATACGTCTTCCCAAAATGAGACCCAAGAGGTTATAATTATTCTACTTCAGTTGGCTAAGTCTGAGAGAAAGTGCTTATTTAAAAAGAACACAATCATTCCAAGAGCATTTGTGCAAACATGTTTCCACGCCTGTTACAGGCAAGTCTGCTGATACATAAACTACTTCGCAACCAGAAAGCAGATCCCAGACAAGAACAGCTGACAGTGAAACTCCCACCGCCAATACCCTATAATTTAACCTGTGCCATAAATGGATGCCTCTTAAGGCAAGTCATTTTTCATGGAATTACTTTAGAGAACAATAAGAAGCACATATTCAAATTGGTCTCCCATTTGGACTCAAATAATGAAAGCAAATGATGGGTTAATTTAGTGATCTGACTACCATTCCTATATTCAACCAGAAGAAAAATACAGGTTTTGAAGTCATGTTTTTGAAAAACTCTGCAAATTACTGGGATCATAAGGAAAACTATTATAGGCTTACACGTTTCAAAAATATCTATTACATGTTACTGTGCTAAATGATCTGTCCTTTTTGCTCCAATGAAGCTAGAAAACTAGCACAGCTACACTTACTGAGGCTAATATTTGACTATCCGGATATCTTTAACTTCTACTTTAAAAATGAGGACAGAGTATTACTAATCATCCTTCCAATCTCTTCAGCTTCACAACAGCTGGAGTATAAGATAGGTTTCAAAACATACCTGTCCTTTGGAGATGAGATATGCTATAATGGGCATGTGTTGAAATAATACTGCCAGGTGGATGCTGCTGAAGCCCTCCCCATCAATGAGAGTGGGGTCTGCTCCATACTGTAGTAGTAATATGACCATAGGCAAATGCCCTTGTCTGTAAAGAGAGGATAAAAATTATACAGTTTTCTGTAGCATGTAGAAAAACTTAAGGGAAAAACTGATATCCCTAAGACATGAGAGCTTTTGGTTCAATATAAACAGTATTTCCTAATAGACTTTTATTTTTTTTTATTTTTATTTTTTTTAAGATTTTATTTATTTATTTGACAGAGAGAAATCACAAGTAGATGAAGAGGCAGGCAGAGAGAGAGAGGGAAGCAGGCTCCCTGCTGAGCAGAGAGCCCGATGCTGGACTCGATCCCAGGACCCTGAGATCATGACCTGAGCCGAAGGCAGCGGCTTAACCCACTGAGCCACCCAGGCGCCCCCCTAATAGACACTGGAGATTCTCTAGACATATTTCACTTTAAGGCTCCAAACTTAGAGCTATCTATAAAGTCCTTCTTGAGTGCTGGTAATACACTTAATAACCTCCCAATCTACTATAAATCTTATGTTGCTACCACATATAAATAATAACTTTACATGACTAATGCCCAAAATGAAAACTTTAAAATCACTTAAACTGCATTGCTGCTATTTTAAAAATCAAGAAATAATCGTGAGTCAGATACAATGAAGTACAACATTCACAAACTACAGAAATACTGTGATAATATTATTTATTCTTGGAAACTACATACTTTTACACTTGATTGTGGCTCATTTTCCATGTAAAGCACTGTATCTTGCTAACTTAAAAGGGATGAGTTAACCTAGATTCTTCAAAATTCTTGGATATGGAAAAAAGATTTCACTCCTTTTCTTAAATGTACAATTATTCATTTTAGTTTGGGGTTCATGCCAACCCCACCAACCAGAGACTGGGATTAAAGTGACAGATGAAGAAATTATTAAGTATCAAGACACAGCGTCTGGGTGGTTCAGTCGTTAAGCATCTGACTTTGACTCAGGTCATGATCCATGGGTTCTGGGATCGAGCCCTGCATCGGGCTCCCTCCTCAGCAGGAAGCCTGCGTCTTCCTCTCCCACTCCCTCTGCTTGTGTTCTCTCTCTCACTGTCTCTCTGTCTCTCTCTCTGTCAAATAAATAAATAAAATCTTTAAGAAAAAAAAAAAAAGAAAGAAACCTCCCTTAAAAAAAAAAAGTTATCAAGATAGGCACATATCAACTACAGCTTCAAAAGGCCAATATATAGCAGAGAAAAGAACTGACTGAGATGGATATTAAGGAGGGCACGTGTTATGATGAGCCCTGGGTGTTGTATGTAAGTGATGAATCACTGAATTCTACTCCTGAAACCAATATTACACTGCATGTTAATTAACTGGAATTTAAATAAAAATTTGAAAAAAAAAAAAAAAGAAGTGAGTTTACAGTTCTCTGAACTATAGCTTTATCCATGTGATCAGATATAAAGATACTTATTTTGATTATAAGGAAATATAACACACATACTTGAGTTTAAGCATCATAGTAGAAACTTAAATTAAACACAAAAACATACTATCTCTGGAAACTCTTTGAAACTGTACTTTTTTTTTTAATGAAGAAAGGGAAAAAAGGGAAAGAAAGCCTTTCAAATGGTCTATAACAGCAGTTTCCAATGGTAGTTACTAGCCACATGTGGCTATTTAAATTAGTTAAAATTAAATAAAATTAAAAATTCATTTCCTTACTTGCATTAGCCACATTGGCTAGCACAAAACAAAACACTTCCATTATCACAGAAAAGTCACTTTGATTCTGAATAGCACTTTCAGTATTCAAAAAATTCATTACCTGATGGCCCAGTGAAGAGGAGTTGAATTTAAATCTCCACCCAACTGATCTACTACAGCACCTTTTGAAATATAAAACCTATTAAGAGCAGACATAAATGAAAATAAGACTTAAAACTAAAAATTCATGATGAGAAAGAAAACATTAGTTTTTCGTTGTTATATACATGAAAACAAATTATAATAACCCTCTCTAGAAGCACTCAGACCTACATGAGATTCAAGGGATTCACACATAGCATCAAACAGATCCCTGGTGAAATATTCTCGGCATTTCAGTAATGATTCCTGCAGTCAGGAACATTCCATTAGAACTGACACACCAAACGCACGTTAACTACTCACTACATACTCTAATTACCCGGAACTCTTAAAATGGTTTATATTCAAAACAATTAGGATCACACATTCTACTTAACTTGCAAGAAGAAAGGTGAAATTATGTCACTTTTAACGGTTTAGAATTAGAATTACTAGGTGGGATTGAATTCTAAAAATAAGTAGTAAAAAATTAATTCAAAATCCTTTCAGAAAAGTTAGACATTTTGAGTATTTGGCTTTCTATTTCGGGGTCACAGGTGTGATACAGTGTATTAAATAAACCTATAAGGTAAAGAGACTTTATTTTGTGGTTTACAGGAATTATAATATTTATAATTATTATAATTGTATTTTATAATATTTATTTTTATTTTATATCCATATTGTATATAAAACACATTATATAATATATAATTTTGTATATTTTTTCTATATATAGTATATAAATGTTATATATTTTTCTATATGTAATTTTATACTTATTTTCTCTATATTTATATATATTTAATTTTATATATTATATTTATTTTATTTTATAATATAATATAGTAGCAAATTAAAATATACAGATTAAAATAATTTTATTATATTTTATATAAAATATAGCTTTTATTTATATATATTTTATATATTATATAATATATATTTATTGTGATATAATAATTATAATATTTATAATTATAATTTATAATATTTTAAAGTTGTGCTTCATATATCATATTATCCAAATAGTATTCTAGTTTATTTCCACAGAAAAGGTATTTGCCTGTGAGTATAAAGTGTGTTTATTTTAGTATATTTTAAATGTTAGCCCATTTTTATTTTCTTAAATGCCAGGGTTTTTAAATATTATATCATACAAAAATATACACACATTCACATGCACACATATATTTTACACACTAAAGCATAAAATTAAGAGACAAACCAAAAAACTCTGGGTAGACAGCACCACTCTATGAAGGGGAAATACTTTTTACAACTTAATACATGTCTACTTAAAAATGTATTCTGTATGTAGTTTAAAAAACGGTTAAATCATTCCCCTACTGATCGACTCCTACTGGAATTATGACAAAGTACAATATGTTAATGTTTCTTCTAAACTAGAAGAAACTTTCTGTTCTAGTCTGAGACAGTTTGTTATGCTTTTCCCTTTCAAAAAATGATGGGGGTGGGGTACCTGGATAGCTTAGTCAATTGAACACCCAACACTTGGTTTCGGTGAAGGTCATGATCTCAGCATCATGAGACTGAGACCCGCATCAGGCTCTGAGCTCAGTGTGGGGTCTGCTTGAGACTCTCTCTCCCTCTGCCCCTCCCTCTAAAATAAATAAATCCTAACCAAAAAAAAAAAAAAAAAATTGGGGGAGGTGGGTGCCTGGCTGGCTCAGTCAAAGGCATGCAATCCCTGATCTTGAGGTTGTGAGTTCAAGCCCCACGCTGGGTCTAGAGCTTACTTAGAAAAGAAAAACAAACACAGAAAAATGTTAAATTTCACTGCCAGAACTTTATCTTTACAATGGGCCCCTTGGCTTTATCTTCAATTTTTCTTTTAGGGTCCAGTGAGAGTCCTAAAATGGATGATCACTAAGGTTCTTTTCAACACTATGATAACTGATGTGTGGGGCACAAAGTTTCAGGTATTCATTCACAATAAAAGATGACAGATGGCACAACATTCATACTTGTACTTGAAGAAAAAAATGAAGAGAGATCTAGAATAACAAATACACACTTAATTAACACACATATATCCCATCTTACCTTACAAGATCCAGCCTGTTGTTTATAGCAGCCCAATGAAGAAGTGACACATTTTCTTTGTCTGGTTGCCTGACATCATATCCTGCTTCTACCAATTCTTTACAACGTTCAAAAATCCCGTATCTCAAATTTTTAAAAAAAGCACAATTAATACCATTAAAATAATTTCGAATACCAAAACTTCTTCCTTTTACCATGCCTTTATTTAACCTTTCAGTTGACACAGGAATACAGTAATTAACAAAGACATACACAGAGGGCATACTGTTAAGCCAAACAACAAAAGTAAACCTTATTTACTAACTGACCAGATCAACCTACTTGGGAGTTGAACTTGATTTTCCTAATTAAGCTTCAACATTCACATTTCCCCTCCCTTCAGTAAATTTCATATTATCCTCTACTATATGCTAGAAATGTATAGTGCTGATCCCTGACTACAATCCTCTCCCTTAATAAGGGAGACAGACAACAGCAAACTTGGAATGGGATAAATTTAACAATACAATGTAGATATGGTATAGTTACAGCAAAGAAAGGAAGGATCTCCTTCCTGGAGATGAAGCATGATATATGTGAACTGCTTCACAGGTTGAAGGAAGGCATCTGAGGCTAAGGAAACAGACTGGACAAAAATCAGAGATGAGAAACTGCATGATGTTCAGAGAAATATAAGTGAGTTAGCACAGCAGAAACATAAAGCATTAAAAAAAGGGAATGGCAAGAGACAAGGCTAGAAGAGGTACGCAGAGACTGCGGGGGCCTTCTAGGCCATGCTACGCAGTTTAGACTGCTTAGCTTAAAAGGAAGCCACTGAAGGTTTTAAAGAGGAAAGCACATACACTTTGAGTTTCAAGTAGATCGCGTTAGTGGTAGAATGGAAGTTAATTAGAAGAGAGTGACTCAGGGCGCCTGGGTGGCTCAGTCGTTAAGCAACTGCCTTTGGGTCAGGTCATGATCCCAGGGTCCTGGGATTGAACCCCGCATTGGGCTCCCTGCTCAGCGGAAAGCCTGCTTCTCCCTCTCCCACTTCCGTGCTTGTGTTCCCTCTCTTACTGCCTCTCTCTCTCTCTCTTTGTGTCAAATAAATAAATAAATAATATTTTAAAAAAGAAGAGGGTGACTCTTATACAGAAATACAGGTGAGAGCCAAAGAGAACCTAAACTAAGAGATGGAAAAGGAGGGATGGACTTGAGGAATATTTAAGAGTGTTATTAAATTATCAGAATGAGAAATGACTCTTCTTAATGTTACAGTAATTTTTAAAATCATTCATTAGCTTTATTTCTTTCTAACTGTAACTATTAAGTCTCCAACAGACCATTTAGCCTTTCTTTCAGACTTCTTTCCATTTAGAAGGACCTGAATGTTTCAATAGGCCCTCGAGGGCCAAAATCACATTTTAGATTAAATAATTTCTGCCTTACCAAAATATGTAGGCTTATCAGTCTGACTTTATGGCACTTTTTAAAAGACAGAGATACCTGTTTGACAATGCTAAGTGAAAAGAGAAGTAAGAAAGTGAACTGTTGACAATGATACATATATTCATATTCTCCAAGTTTTAAATATCAACTTTAACATTTCACTGAAAAATACTTCCCTTATGTGAGAAATATAAGAGTAAACACTAATGAGGCTTTTAGTGATTTAGACAATGTACATATCCTAGTTCTCTTTGGCCCTTTCCAAATACTACCTAATTATATTCCCACAACCATTTAAGAAGGTCCAAGACCTGGAGGAAATTTCAGGAAAGATATAAAATGCGAGTTTTTACTGAGATTCCCTGTGAATGTTACCTAATTTCTTACATTCATCATAACAGAGCTTTACTGACAGCAGATAAATATTTAAATGCTTCTATGCTAATTAAAGCAAATATTTACCTTAAGAACATTCTTACCTTCATATAAAAATCAGAATAGCAAATAATATTCACCTAAAGGAGCAGTTCCAAGGGTCTCTAGAGTTCATATAAATCAGTAATCAGAATACTAAAATAATCATCGATTATTTTTAAACATAAATAACACATTAGTCTTTGTTAATGTTAACAGGCTTATTAATCACCAAACATCTTTGCTTTTAATAGAAATTATATCAAGTTAATGTGATAACATTAGTTCCTTAATGTTGATTGAAAGCTCTGATGGACAGACTTGTATTTGATTACAGTAGTCAATTAATGAAGTCTGACAGACAAAGTATTTCAAAATATGTTCAATGGCAAGAGGCAGGTTGGTTGTTAATGAACAGTGAGATCCATGAGGATAAAAATGTTAGAAATGAAAAAAAAATGTTAGAAATGATTTAATGCAAGTACCCACATATGGAAATCTTAAGGGGAAACTTTCAAAACCTACTTTCCATTTTCAGTGCAAGCAAATAACCTGCTGTATGTTTCAAGCGGTCGGAAAACCTATTTTACTTTACTAGCGTTCTTCCAGTGCCTCTAATACAATAGGTGCATAGAAAGTACTCAATAAATAACTGTTTAAAATATCCATAAATGTGTGAGCTGATATTTTTCCCATCCCACTGACCTATTTAGGTTGTAGTACCTTTTTAAACACTCAGATTTGTGTTTCAAACTTATACTTTCAAACTTTAATATCATTTATAATCATTCATCCACTCAACAAAGGTTTATCCAGCACCTGATACAAGACAAGAACTATGCAAAAGCACTGGGATGACAAGGATGAAAACGGCATGCTTTTGCTAAGAAGCTGCTCTTGACTTAATGGGAGAGACGGGTAATCAAGAGTGAATCAGGTGCACTGCATCAAATGCTCTGATGCTGGCAGGACAAACATGTTAGTGCTGAAGTATGAAGTGAGGAAGGTATATACTGGGCTGCCATGAAATGTACAAATATTATTATGATTCAACAGAACACAGGACAAAAGGAAACACTGGGGAGACTTACTGGGTAGCTTTTACAATGTCACAGTTACTAGAGTCCTCTATAAGAGGAAGAGCTTCTCTCGCTTTAGCAAGTTCTTTGCTTTCAGATGCGCAGATTCCATGTCGACCAAATCCTGGACGGTGGGGGCCATGGCTGTGATTCCTGCACTGAAGAATAAGAGTAATTTGACATAGCATAGTAGGAGAATTAATGTCACATTCAATTACATAATGAAGCATCTACTACTGTCAATAGTATCTATATCCTTAAATGAGAATTTCTTCCAGTCTTACAGGCATATCCTAGGAAAGATTTTCATCTTAATCATATCCACTAAGATGAGATGCTCATTTTGAGAAAATTCCAAATTATATATTTTGTCATAAAACAAAAGTCATTTGCAAAGGCACAAATATACAAAGATAAGAATGAATTCAGACTTCTTACCTGTAAGCGCAGGCAAGAACACAAAACACAGTTTTAAAGAGCTGAGAGAACTGCAAACCTGAAACACCAGCAAAACTATTCTTCAAAAATGGGGGTGAAATACATACTTTTTGAGACAAACAAAAGATGAGAAAGTTGCCAGAAAACTTATACTAAAAGAAATGATAAGAGAATTTCTTTAGGCTTAAATGAAAATAATACCATATGGCAATCTATATAAAACAATACAAAGGAACAGAGTACCAGACCACACCAGTAGCTATGTATAATTATGTGGGTAAACATAAGGGACATTTTCTTATTTTTTGATTTCTTGGTAATTGTAGAAAAGTGGAAGTATACTTGCCAGTATACTCGTAAAAGATGTTAAAACAGTTATAAGAGATACTATAATAGTATTTGCAGGTATGCAGTGATAAGGAGTATAATGGTAACCCAAGGGCAACCTCTAAATAAAAAGGTATAATAAGGGGCACCTGGGTGGCTCAGTGGGTTAAAGCCTCTGCCTTCGGCTCAGGTCATGATCACAGGGTCCTCGGATTAAGCCCCGCATCAGGCTCTCTGCTCTGGGGGAGCCTGCTTTCCCCTCTCTCTCGGCCTGCCTCTCTGCCTACCTGTGATCTCTGTCAAGTGAATAAATGAAATCTTTAAAAAAAAAAAAAAAAGGTATAATAAGCCAAGAGCAGAGACAAAATAAAATATATTAAAGACACCCAATTATTATTTTTTTAAAAGGCAAGAAAAGGGGTTCCTGGGGGGCTCAGTCAGTTAAGCATCTGACTTACACTCAGGTCATGATCCCAGGGTCCTGGAATAGAGCCCGACATTGGGCTCCCTGCTCAGCAGAGGGTATACTTCTCCTTCTCCCTCCTACCCCATTTGTGCTCCCTCAAATAAATAAATAAAATCTTAAAATTAAATAAATAAATAAATAAAAGGCAAGAAAAGTAGGAAAAAATGAACAAAGAACAGAGAAGAAAAAAGAAAAAACATACAAGATGATATATTTTCACCTAACCACCATATTGAAACTCCACTGGGATACTGCTTTATGGTCACACCCTCCCCCTACCTCAACTTCTGCCAATCACCAATACATTCTTCATCACTAGTTTCATCTTTCCCAGAATGTCATGTAATGGAATTCTAAAGCATATAATCTTCTAAGATTGGCTTCTTTCACTCAACATAATGCTTTCTGAGACTCAATCCAGTGGTTCTGTCTTATTAATAGTTCTTTCCCTGCTGTATAGTATTCCATTATATGAAAGTATCACAGTTTATCCATTCAAATAATCCAGGCAAGTTGTTTCCAGTTTTTGGCAATTTTAAGTAGAGCTGCTAAACATTCATGTACAAAGCTTTTGTATGAACATACATTTTTGCTTCTGTAAGAGTGAGATTGCTTGGCCATCCGGTGATCTATGTTAAATTTACAAGAAATCGTCAAACTATTCTCCAGAGTGGCTGTACCACTTTGCATTGCCACTAGCAATGTATGAGAGTTCCAACTGCTCTACATGCTCACTGGCATCTGGTATGATCAGTGTAACAGATAGGTAGCAGTAAAGCATCATGGTCTTAATTTGCATATCCCTAATGGCTGAAGTTGAGTATCTTCTCATGTGCTTATTTGCCATCTGTATATCTTCTTTGGAGAACTGTATTTTACCCATTTTTTAATTGGGCTGTTTGTTTTCTCACTGTTAAGTTTGGAGAGCTCTTAACATTATACATTCCAGACACAAGTCCTTTGTGTCTCGATTTGCAAATATTTTCTCCCAGCCTGAAGCTTATTTTCCTATTTCTTAGAAGTCTCTTTCATATGGCAAACATTTTAATTTTGATGAAGTCCAAGTTATCAATTATTTTCTTTTATGTATCATGCCTTGGGTGTCACTTCTAAGAACAGCTATCTTGGCACCACAACTCCTTGGTTCAAAGAGGAAGTTCTCCTCCCCCCGAGTTTCAGGCACCTGTGCTGCCAGGAGACCTCCTTCTAGTTCCTTGAACTTGAACTAGAGGGTTTCTCCTAGAGTGCCGTCTCACTAATCCTTACTTCCATGGTTCAAGTTTAGGCATGGCAGGGAACAGGGAAGGAGACCCAGTTGGCAGGGAGGGGGAGAATATGTAAATTAGCTCCTGGTTCAGTGGTTTCTTGAACTCTCCCCATCTACCTGTTACGATTTACTTCTCAGAATCCTTAAATAGCTGCTACTTACATTCTGCCCAGTGCCTTCAAAGGGACAGGCAAATGCTTACTCCATCTTACTCAGAACCAGAACCACAAATGCTCTTTTGAATAGTGAGTTCTGCTTTATCTGATGAATTCAACCTCCCTACTTCATACTCCTTATAAGCAAGCATACTTGCACACAGCTAAAAATAAACATATAGGTAGTTAGATTAAAACATAAATAAGAGGGACGCCTGAGTGGCTCAGTTGGTAGGACAACTGCCTTCGGCTCAGGTCATGATCCCGGAGTCCCGGAATCGAGTCCCGCATCAGGCTCCCAGCTCCACGGGGAGTCTGCTTCTCCCTCTGACCTTCTCCTTGCTCATGCTCTCTCTCTCACTGTCTCTCTCTCAAATAAGTAAATAAAATCTTTAAAAAAAAAAAAACATAAATAAGAACATTACTTTAGGATTCTTTTCATCATGTCATAGCAATTATAATTATATCCGATTGGAAGAAGACAAGCTGTTAAGGAAGAGTTGAACTACAGTCAGAATTACTACAGTTTAGTCATCCCCCCCCACCTCTTGTGACAATTCAACTTTTTTTTTTAATTAAATTCTTAAATTTCTACCTTGAGGATGAAGGACAACCTATTTTTTAATAAAGGTCTGGGTAGTCCTGAACTTAAATCAGGACCCTGACATTAACGTGTCAGTAAACTGCAGATTAGTTAAAATTGACAGAGTCAATTTTAGACTCTGTCCAGAGTCAGTCTACCTTTCACATCAAAGTTTTTTTTGTTTTTGTTTTTGTTTTTTAATTATAAACTGAATCACATTCATTTTAAAGATCTGGCAATATAAAACTGAACAAAGGATAAGCAAACCTGGACTATTTTCTTTCCAATCTTGTAGCAACAGAGATACTATTATTAGGAGTTTGGTATGTCCGTACCTCACTGTGTATATAGTTGACCCTTAAACAACAAGGTTTGAATTACACGGGCCCGCGTACATACAGATGTTTGTTGATAAATCCAGTATAGTACTGAAATGTTTTTCCTCTTCCTTATGATTTTCTTACCATTTTCTTTTCTCTAGCTTACTTTATGGTAAGAATACAGAACATAACACATATAACATACAAAATATGTGTTAATCAACTGTTCTTGTTATCAGTAAGGCTTCTAGTCAAAAGCAGGCTATTAGTAGTTGAGTTTTTAGGGAGCAAAAGTAACATATGATTTTTTTAAGTGTGTGGGGGTGGTCAGCACCCCTAAACCTGATGGTGTTGCAGAGATGTAGACTGATTTCATCCTTCACTTCTATAAAGAATGTTACAATGAAGAGCATGTTTTTCCAGCAATAAATTATTGTGTATATATGGCATACAAAGTGTTATGCTAGAGGCATGAAAACCATCAGTGTCTACCTTCCAGGAGTTTAAGTCTAATAGAATCTAATAAAGACAAACAGAGTAAAATGATAATGGAAGTCAACATAAGATTAAGTGGCAAAATTGGGTGGTAAGGACTAAGGGACAGGAGGTACCTCCTGTTCACATCATTTTTTGCCAAAATCCAAAGCAGAATAAAACCCAAGAAATGATTATATAAACTCAAAGCCTGTTTTTGAAGTCAGTGGTCTCTGAAGTCAGGCAAGGCCACTCAAGGCCATATATGCAGTGATCCACTGGGTAATGGGAGAACACGGTAAGGCTTCTATTATAATAACTTCTGTCTTTCTTTAAAAAAGAGCACATCACAAGTATTTACAAATCCGGTTCTTTAAGCTTTACTAATTTTAGCACTGCCAGCCTCTTTTGATTTGTACATCAAGCAAGTCATCCTTACAGTCTATTTACAAGGTGACTTGGAAGTGGAGTAAAAGTTCCACCACCCAGAGGGCTTGACAGGGTGAAGTGAATGCGGGAAGAAACGGCACTGGACAGAAAGCCCACGGCTTCTAACACTGTCCCAGATGACTGCAGCCTGTTCGCGGGGGTTGTGAAAGCAAGGGAAAGTTCCGTGTAGTGCAGAGAGTACCCTGGTCAGCTGTGTGGGGGAGTCTAAGGTACGTATCATAGACCTGTCCCAAACGACAACACGGTGGAGGAACTGGCCTTCACGCCCACCTGTGCTCCCCATTCCTTAGAAGGGCAAAGGCGCAAAGGGTGTGGCAGGGGTGGGGAGGCAGATCTTCAGCATTCTGCAATATACATCAGGTTAAGTTAATTTTCAAGTAAAATCATCTAATTTTAACTAAGTTACCCCTCCCAAAATAAGCATGTGGCCTACACTGATTCCCTCAAAGAGGCCATAAAGTAGGACAACAATAATAGCGGAAGTCTAAGCAAACAAGAAAAGGCAAAGCTGACACTTCTATGCATAATATCTTCAGTACGGCCTGAAGTAACAACAAAGACAATCTAACGTGATTTAACAAAAAGCCAGCCTCCCTCCAAAAAAAAAAAATCAAAATTATCAAAAAGGCTAATTTGAAACAGGTTTTTTTTTTAAGATTTTATTTATTTATTTGACAGAAAGAGAGAGACAAAGATCACAAGTAGGCAAAGAGCTCGGCAGAGAGAGAGGGAGAAGGAGGCTCTCTGCTGAGCTGAGAGACCGATGTGGGGCTCGATCCCAGGACCCCGAAGATCATGACCTCAGCCGAAGGCAGAGGCTTAACCCACTAAGCCACCCAGGTACGCCGAAACAGGTTTCTGTTTATCTTTAATTCAAAACCTTACCACAAATATATACTGAGTTATCAATCAATGAATAGAATTCAGAAACATATTGTCAAATCTTACAATAACTTGCCCCGGGACGATACAAATTCAGCAAGGAGCATTTGCCCCAGTCCCATGTACCTCGAACAGATGGAAGCAGGACTTGTAAAGTCCCAGCCGACCACACGACACAAAGTCAGCCCATCAGTGGAGTGATCAGAGTGATCAACTGCCAACACGTGAGGACAAACTGCAGTCAGTACCTGAGTGATTTGGACTGTGCGTCCGGAGCCAAGCTCCTGGCCAGCTTGGGGCGCGGCTTCATTTATCATTCCACTAATCTTACCATACATGATGCTTTACAAAAATGACTATTTACGATCCCACTTTTCACATTATGGTAGGGTTTTACTTTAAAGGTGCAGGCTCAAAACTGTCACTGATTGGAACGCATGATCAAAACAGCTTAGAGACCACAGCTCCTTTGCTCTAGACATCACACTTCCCAAAATTTTACAAGAGCTACAGGTGAGGAAAGGAATGTCCTGCTTTCAGGGAGGTCAACTTTGGAGATAGTCACATAGAATTGTTTAAGGAAAACCACCATATGTTCCTATTGCCAAGACTGAAGCAAAGTTTATGTCAATATACTAAATACTTTTTAGAAATTAAGTCTCCAGTTACCAAAAAAATTTTTTTATTTTTTGTTTTTTTTCTCAGTATTCTCTAGTTGTTTCATTTTTACCACATTGAAATGAGAACCCCTTGAGAATAAGGCCAAAGTCTCAGATTTCATGCGGGCTGAATGATGGTGGCTGATCATCTACCCTGTTTTTGGCTTCGGTTTTTACATTTGTAAAATGGAAGGAGAAGGTCAATAAGGCTATGAAGTTCCTTCCACGTTGATGCTGTATGGGTCAAAGAGGAGCTGTTACAAAAGTCATTATTAAAATGTGCACTGACAGAGCCTTCACATAAACAAACACCCTTTATGGTGGTGGAAGCTCAACTGCCACATGGCTACCTACAATGTTAAGGTAACAGAAGAGGGGGGCGCCTGGGTGGCTCAGTGGGTTAAGCCTCTGACTTCAGCGCAGGTCATGATCTCAGGGTCCTGCGATGGAGCTCCATGTCAGGCTCCCCACTCAGCAGGTAGGGGAAGCAAAGTCTGCTTCCTGTCTCCCTCTTTTTTTGCCCCTCTCCCCACACATCTTCTCTCTCAAGCAAATGGATTTAAATTAAAAAAAAAAAAAGATAACAGAAGAGACTAAGCAAATTCTCAAATTCTCATGATGCTAGCAAACTGATAAGAGTTTTCATTACACATTCATTCAGGGAAATGTAAAGAACACCTGCTGATCACAATACAATCCCCAACTTACAATAATTCAACTTGGGATTTTTCAATTTTATGATGGTGTAGAAAAAATATGCATTCAATCAAAATCATACTTTGAATTTTGGTCTTTTCCAGGTCAAGTGATATGTTGTAGGACACTTTTGGTGCTAGGCCACTGAAGTGAGCTCCCACTCAGCCATGCACTCACAAGGGGTGAATAAGCAATACGCTTTCAAGCACTGTACACACAATACAACCATTCTATCACTTTCAATACTGTATTCAATAAATTACATGAGATACTCAACACTTTAATAACAGGCTTTGTGTTAGATGGATTTGCTTAACTGTAGGCTCATGTAAGTGTTCTGAACACATTTAAATAGCTAGGCCAAGGGGTGCCTGGGTGGCTCAGTGGGTTAAAGCCTCTGCCTTCGGCTCGGGTCATGATTCCAGGGTCCTGGGATCAAGCCCTGCATCGGGCTCTCTGCTCGGCGGGGAGCCTGCTTCCCTTCCTCTATCTCTGCCTGCCTCTCTGCCTACTTGTGATCTCGTCTGTCAAATAAATAACAAATAAAATCTTTAATAAATAAATAAATAGGCCAAGCTATGATGTTCAGTAGGTTGGGGTATTAAATGCATTCTCAATTTATGATGGGTTTATTAGATGTAACCTCTTTGTAACTCGATGAAGATCTGTATGAGGTAATTAGGGAATAAGACACAATTCCTGCTGCAATCCATCCATCCATCCATCCTTGCATCCATCCATCTGGTATTTACTGAATGCCCTCTATGTGCCAGACACTGCTCTTGACACAGGTATATGACAGTGAACAAAACAGGCAAGATTCAAAAAAAAGTAAAAAGGATACCAAGAAAGAAACATGTAGCTAGCTTAATACCCTCCTTCAAAGGGGAGAACAAGATACTATGAAAATTATATAAGAGATGTGTGGATACATCTGGGGTGATTTTTACAACAGAGTCCCTAAATTCTTTGATACTTCTCCATTAAGAGGAGAGGTTCTGTGTCCCTTCCTCTCAAATCTGAGCTCTGTGACTGCCTCACTAATAAAATCCCACCAAAGTGACATTCCACCAGTTTGTGGGCCCAAGCCTGAGAAACTGGCAGCTTCCTCTTTCTGTCTCTTGAGATGCTCACCCTTGGAACCCAGCCACCATGCTGTGCAGAGGCCCAGGCCACATGTAGGTGTCCCTGCTAAAAGTCAACATCAACTACCAGATATGTGAGTGAAGACATCACTAGATGATACCAAACCCAGATGTTAAGTATCCCAGTTTATGAGTCTTTCTAGCAAAGGCTCCAAACACAGTGGAACAGAAACAAACCATCCCTGCTATGCCCTGTCCAAATTCCTGACACAGTCCATGAACATGACAATGGCTGTTTTACACCTCTACGTTTTGGGGTGGTTTTTACATAGCAACAGAAAACTAGAACAATTTAAGAAAAAAGAAAAGAGAAAGAAAGAAAAGAGAAGAAAACAAAACAAAATTCTAACAATTTTAAGATATAAGGGGTCATGCAATACTTTTCACATGGAGATATCACATGGAATCATAGGATTTTTCTTTTTTTTTTTTAAGACTTTATTTATTTGACAGAGAGATCACAAGTAGACAGAGAGGCAGGCAGAGAGAGAGAGGGAAGCAGGCTCCCCGCTGAGCAGAGAGCCCGAAGTGACACTTGATCCCAGGACCCTGGGATCATGACCTAAGCCGAAGGCAGGGCTTAACCCACTGAACCACCCAGGTGCCCTCACATGATTTTTCTAAATAGTAAATAAGTACCATTAAAGTTACAGTGGGCATTAACTAAAGAGAAACTCCAGATCTAGAAATCATATTCAAACTCTGATAAGGGTCACTATCCTGCCAGATTATCGAATAAAACAAAGAGATAATGGATAACCATTAAAATTTCTCATGACACTAACAGAAGTACCAGAGCTCAGTTTCCGAGTTCATAGATTGGACAATTGTTTGCAGAGTACCCACCAATGCTAGGCACTGTTCTAGATGCCAGGCACAGAGCAGTCAACAAAACTGATAATCACTGCCCTCACAGAACTCACGTTCAGTGGAAGGAAGGAGACAACAAACAAAACAAAGTATGTTAAACGGTATTAAATGCTGAGGAGAAATTTAAAAGAAAGGAGACTAGGGAATGTTGCTAGTAGGGGTAACGATGAGGAGGGGTTGCGCACTGAGCTGACATTTACATCAAAACCTTCAAGTGGTGGGGAATTAAACCACGTGGGTATTTGAGGAAAGAGCACTCTAGACAGAGTGAAGACTAAGTACAAAGGTCCTGAGACCAATGTGGTTTGGCAAGCAAGAAAGCAGCTAAAAAATGAGGTGAGAGAGGAAACTGATGGCCAGATGGCATAAGCAAATGCCCACAAAATCCAACAACACTGAAATTGGAATCAGGAGAAGCAAATTCAACCACAGTAGGAATGTTTTTGTCTGTTTTGTTCACTGATTTATCTCCAGCACCTGTAACAGGGCCTAAGACCTAGTAGAATGAATGAAGTCTTAGCTCGATCACTTAGCAGCTATTTGACTTTTAACAAATGATGCCGACTTTTTGAGCCTCCGTTCTAGAGTAACAATCCCTCCCCACCTCACAGGTCACAGTGATCAAGAATGGGGAAATATTTTGTAAACTGCAGAGCACCATATACAGATGAACTCTTTATTACGGAAAAACAATTATTATCATTATGTTACTATTATTAAACAACAATTATTATGAACAATGACTACTCTACCTTGCCCCATTAATTTCAACCTCTGAATCATTCTCTTCCTCCATCTGTCATGAAATTGGGGCAGGGCTATCTTCCCTTCAGCACGAGGGAGTGAACTTCAAGTACTTGAAGGCTTTTGAAAATAAGTGGCAGTAATTAAGATATAAGAGTTTCTCCTACCAACTTTTCCTTGAGAGTCTCTGAGAAAAAAAAATGAGACATAGTTTTCATGAGAAGATTCTACACCTTTTGTAAAATCCAGTCAGCTTGCAAAATTGCTTTGCTGTCAAAGTGCAAGGATACCTAATATGAAAAGAACAACTTAAATTCTCCACATGTTTTATTCTTTCTCTTACACCTACACCAGACTGTTGAAAGGACAGGAAGGCAGAGCATGAAAAGCACTCTAAGAATTGGAAAGAGTTTTTTGTTTTTGTTTTTTTTTTTTTTTTTGAGAACCCAACTCCTCTAGTCATCTCGAACGGCTTGGATCCCATTAGGGACAGAAAATCTACTACCGAAGTCATTCCAACTGAAGACAGCTTCAGTTTGCCCATCAGTAAAAAGGAGATCCTATCATCTTCTTAAGGATGCTTCAATTCCAAAATAAAGTAATGCATATAAAAGCATCTGGTGTAAGCTCAGCACTCACTACCTGTTGGCAGAATCTGGATATTCTTCCTTTATTCAACAAATATTAAGTGAACAGCTACAACACGCCTGTCAGCAGTCTAGGAACTGGAAAGGGGGCATCAGGAAAAAGGACAAAAATCTTTTTCTCTTGGAACAGCCTCCTGTTATCTGCTGTAACGTCCCCCACTGGCCCGTCCGGTCCTCTGGAACTACAACTGGCCTCTGGTAGTATCCCCTCCACAGAACAGCGTCCTTTGAGGTTCCGCGGAGAGCTGAGACCCACCTCTTTTCACCCACCTTTCCCCAGCCTAAACTAACAGCCTCGGTTCTTTGAAGGAGTACGCAAGGATGTGGGAACAAGAACCAGAAGAGGGCTGGGTGGGGCCGAGGCAGGTGTCCAGGCAACTCCTCCGAAGAAAGAAATCAAGAGACCCGCACGGATTCCAGGCCAAGGTCAAGACAGGCTGGTCCCTCTCAGGTGTGTCACCTGACACCTCTCCCAGGAACGGCCACACTCCCTTCCCAGGCCCCTCAGCGGTCCCCGCCAGGCACGGGAGTACCGGACCCAGGGGGCGCCCTGGGCCACCGAGGAGGATGGAGGGCCCGTAGGGTATCCCCCCGCACGTCCTCGCCTTTTCTTTCCAGTCGTCTCGGAGAAAATTCCCAGCATCATTCTCGGGGTCTCCATGCTTCCTCCTCCCCAACCCAGGCCCCTCCGCTCCCCGGAGGCCCCTCCTGGGAGCCGCCTCACACCTACGCCCTCCCTCTCCCTACGGCCGCCGCCGCCGCTCTCCCCGCCCCAAGACTGCCCGCGCCCGGCCGCACTCACCTGTGAACCCAGCCCCGGCCCCTCCATCTCGCCACTGGCGGCCGCGACACGGCAAAGTGGCCGCAGCAACCCGCGAGCCAGCTCGCCTCGAGCCGCCTTTACACCCACTTCCTGCTTGAGGCTCCGCCTCCGCCGCGGCCCCGGTCGAGCCCCGTGCTGCCAATCGCCTTCGGGAGAGCCAATCCCTGAGCTTCTTTAGGCTGAGGGCGGGACTTTTCGGCTGAAGCTAATGGGAAACCGCGAGTCATAAGCCCCGCCCCTGGCCCGTCCCCGCCTTGTGGTTGGCGACACAGGTCTAGGATCAGGCTGTTATTCCAAAGTCACCCCACCACCTACTGAGAGCAAATGCAGACTTGGCTACTAAATAGCTAGATCACCTTGTGAAAGTTTCTTATTTTACTTCATTTCCTCATCTGTGAATGGGGGAAAATAAGGGTACTTAAACTTAACAAGATTGTCAGGAGGATTAAATGAGAGAAAATGTGCAAAGCTCCTCACTGAATGTTTGACATACATCAAGGCGTCAATAAATGTTAACTATTAAGACATTTGCCGCTCTCCACTTCGGTGATCTTGAGTGAGCCACTGCCACCATCTGGGCCTGTTTTCTTCATACAAAAGAGAAAATACTTGAGTTTCACTGCTCAGGCTAGGGAAAGATTAAGCAAGAACCCCCACTTGCATTCTCCACATCCTTTTGTGGACTGAAGGCGCTGGCATCTAAACTGTTTAGCTTCCAGCCCTTGGGTAGTTCCAGCAGGACAATGGGGCTCTCCTACCTCAGACGCCGGAAAACACTGGAGTTTTCTAGCCCAGCTCTTACTACAATCTTTGTAATTATTCCTTAATGTGTCTGTTGCCAAACCAAAGCGGGTTAAGACCTCTAAAAGCTAAACTGTAAAGGAACGGAAAACATTATGACTCCCTTATTCTATAAAAATAGTGTTAATCATTAAGTGTCTAGAAATCCAACAAAGTGCTGGGTTTTTCCAGAATAGATACCATGATACAATATAATTGTAAAAATGTTTTAAACTCTGTCATTATTATTATTATTATTATTATTTCCTTCCTATTGGGCACAGCAGTCCTGAGTCACCCCAAAAGCCCAACCTCTCTGGGGCCATAAATAAAACAGACAAAAACCTTGTCCTCTTGGAACATCCTCCTGCTATCTTCACTAATGTGTCCCCCTCGCCTGTTCCATCCTCTGGAACTACATCCCTCTTTTGGTAGTATGTCCTCCACAGAGTAGTGTCCTTTGGGATTTTGCAGAGAGCTGTCACGTATCTCTCTTTCACCCACCTTTCCCCACCCTAAACTAGAGCCTCAGTTCTTTGAAGGAGTGAGAAGGATGAGGTAATAAGAGACAAAACAGGGTTGGTTAGGGCAAAAGTGGGTGCCCAGGCATCCATCTCTGAACTCTCAATGCCCAGCACAGCACTAGGATATGGACAGTGGTTAGTGTGATTTTACTGAGTGAATAGACAGATGGATAGGTGCGTCATCAACTTCTATGATACAAGGAAGGACAAAAAGAAGTGTAAGCAACTTCCCGTGAGAGTCAGAGCAGTGAGCAATTAATTTGGACAGGCCAGGATGAGACATTGGGCAAGGCTTACACAGGAGAAAGCCTTTGGATATGGTCAACTTTGTTTAACTAACAAGAGCTGTGTTTATTGATCACTTACTATGTATTGGCACCCTGTGACAGTGTTTTTGCATTTATTATGTCTAATCCATGAGAGGAGTGTTAGTTTCCACATCTCCCAGAAGAAAAAAACTGAGCTTCCAACTGAGTATATAAACCCCAAGTCACACAGACGGTAAGTGTTTGAGAGGGGACTCAAAACCAGGTCTCGGGGCGCCTGGGTGGCTCAGTGGGTTAAAGCCTCTGCCTTTGGCTCGGGTCATGATCCCGGGCTCCTGGGATCGAGCCCCACATTGGGCTCTCTGCTCAGAGGGGAGCCTGCTTCCTCCTCTCTCTCTCTGCCTGCCTCTGCCTACTTGGGATCTGTCTGTCAAATAAATAAATAAATAAATCTTAAAAAAAAAAAAACATAACCAGGTCTCTTACTGAAAAGTGCTTTCACTGAAGCAGTTTGGTCGTTTCACTTTCAAAGACTGAATTAGGAGATAGTTTTTAAACCTGCGGGATGGTTGAAGTCTGCTATTTCAGTGCTTCTGCATCAATAGCTTAGTACAAGAAGATTCTGGAACAAATAAATGCTAACACTGTACTCTTTAGTAAGGTTCCTGCTCCACTCTGCTCATTTGTTTGATGCCTGCACTGAACCACTTCAGACTGGGATCAGGGTAGCCACCACTGATGGCTCTAGGAGAGCCAACCCAACAAGGCCCACAGGGCAACCATCACCTCCCATCTTTGAAAACGTCTTTGTTGTGGAGACGTACCACAGTAGAACAGCATGATGGGTAGGAGCAGGCTACGGAGCAGCCTGCCTGAGTAGATGTCTGCTCTTGGGCCAGGTGCTCAATCTTTTCATGCTTCAGTTTGCTCGTCTGTGCAAGTGGGACAATAATCATACTTACTTGCCAGCAGTGCTGAGTGAATTAAATGAGTTAATGTATGTGAAGTATACAGAAGAGTGCCTGGTACATGTCTTTACAAGGTCTCCCCTCTCTATATATCTGTGTTCTAACCCTCTCGTCCCACAAGGACACTAGTCATATAGATTAAGGCCAACCCACATGACTGCATTTTAATTTACTTGCTTCTTTAAAGACCTTACTTACAAATGTTGTCACATTCTGAGGTACTGGGTGTTGAGACTTCAACATATGAATGGGAAGGAAGCAATTATATGACCCTGGGCAAATCATTTTCTCTCTCTATGACACTTTGTTTATTTGTAAAATGGGACTGGGATGCTGCAGGAAACACTAACCTCAATGGTCCCTCTCAGTTTCGCTCAGGGAATTTCCCCTGCTGAGACTAAGCTCTACCTCTCCAATCCCTATAGCACTTTTGGGATCTCTTTTAGAGGACACTATTTCCCTCATTCTGCAACTGTATACTGAGTTCCTACTAGGTACCAAGCACCATTAACTAGTGAGCAAGACCCCCCCCCCCCAAAAAAAAAATTAGTCTCTGATTTCCTGGGGCTTAGTAGTTTAGTAGCAAGAGACAGACTTTAATCAAATGTGCTCACACATACTGACCTCTTAGATCAGCCTAGAAGTTCTTGGGTGGATGTTCTTCCCTCTCCTTGGCCATGGACTCTTGGCACACATCCATCTTTATACCCCTCACCATGATCTGCTCAAGGTCTGGCACACAGAGCCTAAAAAGGTGCTGTCCAAACAAATGAACAAATGAATGGATACAACAAAGGTCATGGTTTACACAAGGAAATCAAAGGTGGTTCAGCTCCATAAATCATTGTAAGGAGTGTTGATTTCACAATGCTTAACAACTCTTGGCTTTGAAGAAAAATTCCACATTAGAGTTTGCTGTTCTCCACTGTCACACGATGGGTGGCAACTGACTTCATTCTGACTGAACTTTTGACTCTGGTCTCATTTCTGCCGTGGCCTTAGAAAGGACAGGAGCATTTTGGGGATCAGGGCTTGGGTTTGTAATTATTTCAAAGGCACTGTCATGATCCTTTGGAATGTCACAAAGCTCCACACATCTGTCAGCACACAGATTTTCCCGGACACCAGTTAGAAAACCCGAGTGCTCACTGGTATTGAGTCAGCAGGAATGGGGTGGGGATGAGTGCTTCCTGTGAACATTCAGGTAACAAATGTTTATTGAGCTCCTACTGTGTGCCAGGTACAGGCTAAAACATATGGAGTGCAGTGGCGACAGCAGAGTCTCTGCTTTCCTCAAGGTCAAGTCTTTGGGGGAGGGCAAACACTGATAGATATATATATATATATATATATATATTTTTTTTTTTTTTTTTAAGAGAAAAAGTAGAAACAAGAATAAGTGCTAACAAGGAAATATAACAAAGGGACCTGCATTAGCCTGGGGAGATAAAAAGTTCTTTTCACAAATTCATAAAACTAAAAGGACTTTCCCAATTTCCTCTATTTATAGATGGGGAAACTGAGGCTTGGGGAGGGAAGTGACTTGCTCAGGACCATTCTACAAGTTAGTGGAGAAGATAGGGTTAGGGCAGCTCTTCTGGTCCTGCTCCCAAGGCTATCTTGCCAACTCCCAAAGAGCCTCAGTTTCTAACTGTAACCAATCTCACAGATTCTCAGGGCTAGGAGTTGCAGGAAGGGGCAGTGATTACTTAGAAGCCTGGCTCAGTCTCTTGCCTTCTATGCATGAAAAGCTTCACGGTTAAAAAGTGAAAGTGACTTTTCCCCTTTATTTTGTATATAATTCATCAAGATCTGGTAATGAGATCTTCTAAGTCACTAGGGTCTGGGTTAGGAGACCATGGTGTACATCTTATATTTTACTTGCCAGATTAACCAGGTGTGTGTGTGTGTGTGAGAGAGAGAGAGAGAGAGAGAGAGAAGAGGTAAAGCAGGAAGTATTCCTACTATTTTTTGGTTGGTTGCTATTTTGAGTCTTAGTCACGAACTTACAGTCACATATTTAAATATCCATTCCTATGGAAATTTTTCTGGATGTTTCCAAACCGTGACAGCAACATTCAGGATTGGGTAATAAATCCACCTTGACTTTAATACAGGTAAGACTTGCCGCTCTACCTTCTCTAGCCATCTATCATAGCTCTGTATTTATAGATTTATATACCCACGCCCCCCCCCCCCCAGTCTCTGTGCCCCTACAGGACACTTATATATGACTACCTCGGGGAGGGTGGAGTCCGAGATCAAGTTCGGACTCCTCCTTGAATGCTCCCATAGCACCTATAGTTCTCCTAACAGGACTCAAGGAACATTAATTTTTTTAAAGATTTCATTTATTCACTTGACAGAGATCACAGGTAGGCAGAGAGGCAAGCCGAGAGAGAGGAAGCAGGCTCCCTGCCAAGCCCGATGCGGGACTTCATCCCAGGACCCTGAGATCATGACCTGAGCCTAAGGCAGAGGTTTAACCCACTGAGCCACCTAGGCGCTCCCCCATAGGAACATTATTAAATTCATGTTTTGAACAGCTATCTTCTCTGCACACCATGAGAAGTTCTTTGAACATAGAACCTGGCCTTGATTCAGACACAGGTGTGTTCCCAGTGCATAGCACGGTACCTAGCCCATGGGAACTCAGCTTAATAATCAGTTGTTGAGTAACAAATAATCCTGTATTAATTCATTTTTATTTATATCCCTGGCATCTAGCACATTTCCCAACCCAGGCTGTACGTTCAGAAAATGCTGCCTTGAGTTGAAGAATCCCATCTATGGCTTTATATAGTTTGCAAAAACACTTTTGCTTTTACTTATATTGAGACTCATAACATCCCTGTGAAGTGAGCAGAGTGGGGATTAGCACTCCTCTTGATAGCCTGTGAATCCAGGAAGCTTCTGTGGTTTCCCCAGGGTGTCAGCCTAGAGACTGTGGAAGAGCCCAGACTCAGGGCTTCAGGTGACGAGGGTAGGGCTGTCTCCTGTGTGACAAGGCTGTGACCTTGACAATACAGTCATTGACAAGAAATAAGTTCCGGGGGGGGGGGGGGCACCTGGGTGGCTTAGTGGGTTAAAGCCTCTGCCTTCAGCTCGGGTCATGATCCCAGGGTCCCCGGATCTAGCCCTGAGTCGGGCTCTCTGCTCAGCAGGGAGCCGGCTTCCTCCTCCTCTCCCTCTCTCTCTCTCTCTGCCTGATTCTCTGCCTACTTGTGATCTCTATCTGTCAAATAAATAATAAAAATCTTTAAAAATAAAAAGAAATAAGTTCAGGGCCTAGGGACTATCTATTGGTTCAGAAACTTTCAAAACTTCATACAGGATTTTTTTCAAAAGTATTTCCAAACTTCCCACCTACCTGGGGGGATCAAGGTGGGACATGAGTTTAAGAGCTACATTTTTTGTGTGCTTTTAGCAAGAGACCTTACCTCTTTGAGCCTATATGCTTTCATCTATGAAATGGCAATGGTAAAAGAACCTACTTCATAGAGTAGTTATCTGGAGGAAATGAAAGAATGTATGTCATGTACATACAATAAGTGGTTTGTAAATGTGGATCATTACTAGATACTCAAGACTATTGAGAAAAGCTGAGATCTTCAGAAAACTCAGCCTTAACACTGATTACGATGCAACTCTGAAATATTCATGACTTCATAGCAAATACGATGACCACAATTCCACTGGTCAAAATCCATTCCTTGTTTTGACAAGGACATTAGTTTGTGACATTTTAAAGGAGTAATCATTCTTCTTTTTCCACCACCACTCTGCCCTACACACTAAACTATTTGCCGTGATGAGAGGAGCTGCATTCCCACCAGCTCTGCCTTCACTAGAAGACAAGAAACTGGTTACATCTGCTGTTCACCGCTGCCCAGCAGGCTCCAATTAGAGCGACAGTGGTGTCCATGGTAACCGGCCAAGCTGGCTTGCTGTGGTGCAAGATGTTCAAGAATATAGAAGGGACGAGAGGAGGCCTAATTGGTCAACTATCATCTCAGTTTCTAAATGAAAGAATTCCACACTGTGCTTTGGAGAGATGCTGAATCCAGACAAAAAATCTGAATTTCCCAAGCGGAAGGCACTGAGGTCATTCCCAACGCCACTCACAGAGTTCCTGATGAATCTGACCACTGAAAGTATGGTTTATCAGCAAGGGCAGTAGGTGAGATGGCAGGAGAGGCAGAACATGAGATAAAATGATTACACGAAATTCTGCCATTCCCTTGAACCTTCTGTGGCTCCCTTTTTCCTGTGGCCAAGTCCCTTGTAGAACTGGAATTGAACAGTGAGGCACCCTCAAGAACCAAGGTCACCATGGTCATTAGTTTCTCTCTCATCTCTGTGCCTCTGGACATCTGTCCTGCTCTCACTGTAGATAGGGGCCCTCTGTGTACTCTGTACTCACAACTCCTGCTTTCCCACAATTTCTCCTTATGTGGGACACTGACTCCAGCTCTGACTCTACAAGATCTTATAGGCCCGGCACAAGCTACCTGCTCATCGCTGACCAGGAAGAGTTCTCGAGGCTGGAATATACCCAGGGTGGAGAGAGTACAGATCAAAAAGGAGAATCAAGATGGGTGACTTGAGTACAGGGTGCCAGAAGCCAGGGCTCCAGCTGTGATCAGAGCTGGGTCACAGACCCACAGAAATCCTGAAGCAAGGGCCAAGCCTTTCTCTGGCTTAGCTTTGCCCTCCATCAGCCATGCGTTTGAACAGCCTGTGAAGGAGATGTTGGGGCATGGGGAGAAACCAGGCCAGCAGTATAGAGGGTTAGCTTTCAAGTGGCCAATTATTGGCTGCATTTTCTCTGGCGAGACATCGAACCTCTATGGGTTTCCTCCCCTGCAAATGGAACTTTGGCCACAGCATGACTGAGCAACACTTGCAAGTATGTGTTGTGGAAACATCTACAGAACTTGTCCTATGCATAGACAGGAAGGAAGGGAGTCCTGAGCTCCAAGACCAGGTTAGTTTGATTCCAGTCCCTTGGGACTGTGGACACTTACAGGTGATTCTCCTTGCAGTGAAGGACAAGCCAGACACCTGTCTCGGGAAGGGAGAAACAATACCACATCATTATATTAGTGCAGAGCTGGGTTAATGGACCCAGGAGCAGAGGGACACAGAAGGAAGTGTGTTGAGATGCTTCTCAGACAAGACACAGACCAGACACCTCTCACTCTTGTCAGCCCCGTCTCAACATCTCAGCCCCATTGGTTCTGTTCTCAGGCAATTCACGTAGAGTCTGAGCTAGAGTATTAAAATCGGTAAAATTTTTGCAAACAAGCCGTCTAGCCTTAACTGGATAAGCCCGGAGTACTTTGTAAATGATAAAATGAAACTAAAAAGTCTGGAGACGTCTCAGGCAGACTAAAATGCTTAAAGTTGCATGAAAATTTGCAAAAATCCCTATTGTGTGTCTATATTATCAATACATGGTTTCGTGATTTGGTTTTGTTTTTTAAACAACCAGTGCGTCCTTTTTCCTTTTGAGTTACTTGAGTTTGTTTTTGTTTGTTTGTTTGTTTTTCACCAATTTACCATCTGGAGTCAACCCAGAATCTTGGGAGTAGCCTTGTAAGAATTGTGAATTCAGGAAATGGGGTGATCCGAAAGCAAGGAGTGGTTTCATGGTTGTAGGACTTTTAAAAACACTCCACCCAATCTGCTCCCTGAGTCAGGATTTTCTCACTCTTCCACATCTCTCAAAAGCTGCCCCATCACCATCTCCTTGGATACCCACACTGCCTTCTACCATTTGGGTTATGCGGTGCAGAGCTTGATCTCACTCTAATTACCTCGTGGGCACTGTTTCTGGCTCTTGGAACACAAAAATTCCAATAAGCTCTCTCTTCTACCTCGCAGCCCATTGGATATTTGGATGAATAATGCCACCCCAGTGTGTGTTGTCCTGCTGGTTAAATATCCCCAGCTCTTTCGCCATCCCTCCATGGGCATGAAGACAACATAGGGGAAATGTTGATTTTGGAGGAGCCAGACTGAAATAGCTTCCTGTCCTATGACAAGGTAACCACATACCTGGGCCAAGTCACACAATCTTTCCGGGACACCAATGCTGTATTTTAAGGTCATAAAGTAGAGTAAATGAGAGAATGTGTGTGAAACACCCGGTATGGTGTCTGCCTCGCGGTGGACGCTTTGTATGTGCACGGTTGTTATGAGACTTGCTTGTAATCACTCCAACTTCAGGAGGATTTTGCATCAGAAAGGAATGGAGCTGAGATATTTAGAAGTAGAAAGAAATCAAGGGCTGTGGCCAAGGGAGCTGGGCAGATGAGGCTTTGAGCTGAAAAGGAAAGAACAGACCCGCCACAGGAGGCCAAAGAAGATTCCATAACATGAAGATGAAAATACCTATTTCGCAGTGGCTGGCATCATCAGGAACAAATTATAGAGCGATTGTGAATGTGTTTTGTAGAGTAAATCCTCCCCTGTGCTCCTAGAACACGGGCGCTTCACCTCATCGTATGATAATCACTTGTCAGTATGTCTATTTCCCCCTGAAGATTGTAAAGTTATCATGGTGGGAATATGTTGGGGTTCTTTTTCTGCCCAGCTCCCTCTTTCATTGGAGAAGCACATCTCCCTTACTCCAAGTCATTCAGATGGGACAGCCCACGTCAGTACCCTGCCTGCTGTGAACTACAGGGCTGAGTCCATGAGCCCCCATTAGGGTCTGGAGAGATTGGTCCAAGGCATGGAGGTGCATGTGGCCCAACGAGGTCCCACTGGAGTCCTTCCATGTAATTTGATCTTTGGGTGCTGGAAAAGATGTTTCTTTCTTTAGAATTATGAGCTCTAAGACATTAGCTTGGCAATAGAATTTATTCATTCAACAATTATTTATTCAGGACCAAAATATCAGTCCAAGTTGAGAGGACCCAGTCATGAGACATATACCTCTCTGGATTTTTTTTTTAAGATTTTATATATTTAGGGACGCCTGGGTGGCTCAGTTGGTTAAGCAGCTGCCTTCGACTCAGGTCATGATCCCAGCGTCCTGGGTATCGAGTCCCACATCGGGCTCCTTGCTCTGCAGGGAGCCTGCTTCTCCCTCTGACTCTGCCTTCCACTCTGTCTGCCTATGCTCGCTCTCACTCTCTCTCTTACAAATAAATAAATAAAATCTTAAAAAAAAAAAGATTTTATATATTTATTTGAGAGAGAGAGCATGAGCAGTGGGGCCAAATGGGAGGGGTAAAGGGAGAGGGAGAAGCAAGCTCCTCACTGAGCAGGGAGCCCAATGCGGGGCTTAATCCCAGGAACCTGGGATCATGAACTGAGCCGAAGGCAGACGCCTAACAACTGAGCCACCCAGGGGCCCCCTCTGGATATTTTAAACAGAGGGAATTTAATATAGGAAAGTGACTACATAGTGTTGGAAGGGCTGAGGATGGAAAAAAAAAAAAAAAGAGGGATTTTCTCTTTTTTTTAAGATTTTACTTATTTATTTGTCTCAGAGAGAGAGAGCGCGCGCACAAGCAGGGGGAACAGCAGGCAGAGGGAGCAGCAGGCTCCCTGCTGAGCAAGGATCCTGATGCAGGACTCCATCCCAGGACCCTAAAATCATGACCTGAGCTGAAGGCAGATGCTTAATAGACTGAGCCACCCAGGAGTCCCAAAAAGAGGGACTTTGAGTTAACCCAGATCTTAGTGATGCAGGAAGAAGCCACCATCCCTAATAGTGAGAGAACCGCAGGGTAGAGGCGGCACCACCAGAGTCCAGCACCTGGGAAGAAGGGGGGCGGGACTGGTGCTCTGAGCCATAGAGGTTTCCCGAAGGTGTCCAGAACTGAGACCACGATGGGATACACAGCAGGTGGTGCCAGGCCATGTTGGAGAGCTACTCGGGCTCTGAGGAAGAAACTTCACAGGCAGGAACTGGAAGTGCCAGAAACTACCTGTTGCTCTCTGTGCCTGCCGGGGAGACGCTAACCCTAGTCCAAAGCAGGAAAAGAGCCTCCCCTGTCTCCTCCTTTCTGCTAACTCCTCACCATTGCCTAATTGATAGAGCCTATCTGAAAGGCTCTTGGCGAGAAGTCTGGAAAACACAGCTACGGAGTCCAAGCCTCCCTGCAATACATAGCAGAACAAAGCAGAGTAGAAATAGAGGCTGGGAACAACCAGGCAAAACACTGGCCAAGGTGCTCTGTGCTAGGTCTTGTTCTAGGGACTGGGGTTAGAACTGTAAGCAAGACAGAAAATACCCTGCTCTCCAGGAACTTAATTCTGGAGGGGGAGGGTAGACAATACAATGGCAAACCCCAGACAAACAAGGGAGGGAAGCAAGACACAAAGCTTCAGTTGGTTTTAGTGCAGGTTCCTTAGAAGCTGAGTATGAGATGAGGATTAATATAAAAGTGATTTATTAAGCATGTGTTCTCAGGAACACCTTTAAGGGGAAGGGACATAATGCTTAATTTCATGTGTCCCCTTGGCTTCACTATGGTGACCAGTTGTTTTGCCGAGCACTAGTCTAGATGTTTCTATAAAGGTCTATGTTTAGCTATGATTAACATTTATGATCTGTTGACTTTTAAGTAAAACAGATGATCCTATATAGTGTGGGTGGCCTCATCTAATCAGTGGAAGGCCTTAAGAGCAAAGACTGAGTTTTCCTGAAGAAGAAGGAAATCTGCCTCCAGATTGAAACAGAAATTCTGACTCTTGGACACAAGACTGCAACCTCAACTCACCTGAATCTCCAACCTGCTGGCTTACCCCACTGATGTCAGAGTGCCAACCCTAACAATCATAAGCCAATCCCTTAAAATCTCTCTCTTTCTCACCCTCTCACTCTCAGATTTGTTTCTCTGAAGAACTCTGATTATTATGGCAGGGGAGATGAAGACAAGCAGAGCAAGGATGTGGTCTCAGCCTGATGCCATGGGGAGCTCTGGAATGTAAACCACAGAGTTTGCCCTGCCTCAAGGCAAAGGTGTTGGGTTTTGTGCACCTGCATCAGTCAATTCCCAGGCAACCCTTCAGAGAAGGTTGCGGGTATAAGTTATACACATACTTCAACTCTTGGGAGTTTCTTTTCTCTATTTGTTAAGGTCATGGTATTTTAATTCCAGAGGGTAACAAAGACTCCTGGGAGGAATACTATACTATTCCTCTATTGTCCATTGACAAACTAAAAGGGATTTCTTTAATTAGGAAACTACCATTGGGTTTTGTGGGACGTAGAAAGTCTGGTTTCAGGTTCCAGCTTGGCGAACTCACTGTATGATCTTAAAAAAAAAAAAAAAAAAAAAGTGGGTGGCTCAGTCGGTAAAGCATCTGCCTTTGGCTTCGGTTGTGATCTCAGGATCCTGGGAAGGGTCTTAGAATTGAGCCATGCATCAGGCTCTCAGCTCAGCAGGGAATCTGCTTCTCCCTTTCCCTCTGCCCTTCCACCTCACGCTCTCTCTCACTCTTCTTTGAACGATACCAGAGAGCTAGCCAAGACAACAAAAAATCTCTGCTCACACCCTCCATATCTCTACCCTCTGCCACTACCAGATAAACAGCACTTCTAGAAGCTTCCCTGATCTCTCCAGGAGGGCAGCTCAAGCGGGGTTCCTTTTGGGTTTCTGAGTATAAGGACAGCACTGATTTGCGGTTACATGAAGCAGGAGAAAATTTGGTTCAGCGAAAGGGCTACTGAAGTCCTGCTCATTCCCAGTTAGCCAGATGTCCCCACACAGTTTGAACCTTGTTTCCCAAGAATAACGGAGGCAGGCCCCCAATGGACTAGATCAGCACACTTGAAACAGTATTTTTTTCTTTTCCGATCAAATATAAAGTGACCGGTTTCTCCATCGTGCCCAACCAATGCCTGTTACAGATTAACCCAATTCCGTAGGTATATGAGGAAGGCAGGAGCTGGGGTCCACCTTGGCTTTAACAAGGCAAGCAGAGTATGTGTCTGGGGAGGTGATGTGGTCAGCAGGGAGGGGCGTAGGCCTAGGAGGATGGTTTCTATAACACCCTGTAACTCACTGTAGACCACCGAACTTGGGTTCTCTAAGCCTCAGGCTCCTCATCTGTGAAATGGGGTCGGGGGAGGGCTGGGTCAAATATGATCAGCCCAGGAGAGCACCCAGAACTACGGCCTGGACATCCTGTGGGCTTCACTAAGGCCCTTTTGATAACAATTTTCCTGATGGCTCTTCTGTGTTTTCTAGCAGCAGGTGTTTTCTCCTAAGTGTGGTGTGTGTAGAATATTTAAAAAAAAAAAAAAAAAAAAAAGGTGGCATGGTGGGCGACTCATATTTTAATATTTACACTGCGATTATTTGTGACAGCCATCTTCTGAATCCTCAGATATTAACATTCTGAACCTCTCCCAACTCAGATTTCATAGCCTCCCCAACACAGATCCATCCGTGAATAAGATTTCATTATTAAGAATTTCATTCCTCAGAATGGATTTTTTTTTTTTTCTTATTTGGGCTCCGTGGGCAAGGCACCGAGATGACATGATTTATTGCTTCTGGTTTGTTGGCCTTGGTTACTGATTCTGCCTGTGTACTAATTTTATGGCAGGCTGAACTTCTGCTTCTTTGTCCGCTTCATCCCAAAGGAGGATAAACTGCAGCCCCAATACCTTCCAAACAAACAAACCAAAATCACCCCCAGAAGGTAGCGGTGCACCTTTCCCTTGGAACAAAGGCTCCCGTTTGCTCAGAGGGCTATTTTCCCACCCATGGACCCTCAAAGATGGATTGAAAAAACAGCAGACAAGTAACTGTTCTGGTAGGAAATGGAACAGACTGATTACTTCTTAATTAGTATCCATGCAGAGTAAACATCCTTGTGCAGGAAATATCTAAGCACGGTCCTCATCATCATTAGATTCTGCCTTGAACAAGTTTCCTCATAATGGAGGTCTTTCCTCCTGCCGATGAAATATATGTGGAAATACACGTTACTTATTAGATCATACATGGGCATTTGTGTTTTCCAGAGCTCAGAAGGACTTCGAAGAGAAGGAAAATTCATACTTACTGAGTATATTAGTTTCCCGGGGCTGCTGTAACAAACCAACGCAAACTTCACGGCTTAAGATGACAGAAATGTATTCTCCCGACAGCTCTAGAGGCCAGACATTCGAAATCAGTGTCATTGGCGCCCAGACTGAGGTGTTGACAGGGCTGCACACCCTCCAGAACCTCTAGGGAAGAATCCATTCCCGGTTGCCTCCAGCTGCTGGTGGCTGTCCGTGTTCCTTGGGTTGTGGACTCATCTCAAATTTCCCTAAGCTCTATCTTCACATCACCCTCTCCTCGGTGTGAAATCTCTCTCTCTCTCTGCCTCCCTCTTATAAGTACATACATGATTGCATTTAGGACCCACTTGGATAACACAGAATAATCCCCTCACTTCAAAATACTTAACTTAATCACATCAGCAGGGACTACACCTTTCCGCCGTTTTTGTTGTTGTTGTTTGTTTTTTGGGTTTTGTTGGGGGTTTTTTTTGTTTTGTTTTTTTTGTTTTTTGTGGGGTTTTTGGCCACATAAGGTAATACTCACCGGTTCTAGGGGTTAGGGCATGGAAATCTTTTGGAAGGCCATTTCCAGCCTACCAGCTGAGCATTTACTCTGTACCATTTCCTACCTGTGTCTGGATACTTGCATCTCCTTCCACAAGCCCTCTGTAGGAACGTGCCGCAGGGAAAGAACCTGGGGCTGAGAACCAGGAAACCTGAGTTTGTTTGTTTTTTTAGTTTGCTTTGGGGGCTCTGCTTTTGTTTTGTTTTTGTCTTTTAGAGAAGGAGAGGGAGAGGGCTCAAGTACATGCTTGTGCGTGCAGGCAGAGGCAGAGGCAGAGAGCAGAGCAGAAAAGGGGCAGAGGGAGAGAGGGGGAGAGAATCTTAAGCAGATTCTATTCCCAGCATTGGGCCTCTCATGGGGCTCTGTCTCACCACCCTGAGATCATGACTTGAGCTGAAATCAAGAGTCAGACACTTAACCAACTAAGCCACCCAGGTGCCCAGGAAATCTCACTTCTTTCACTCACCAGCACAGGTGTCATCACCTTCCTTTTCAGTTGCCAGGGCAGACATTACTAGTTGATCACAGCACTAATTTTTGCCAAACCCTTGGACTTTTTCTTTTTTATAAGATTTTATTTATTCATCAGAGAGAGACACAGTGGGAGAAGGAGCACAAGCAGGGGGAGTGGGAGAGGTAGAAAAGTAGGCCTCCCGACGAGCAGGGAGCCCTCCCGAGGCAGGGCTCCAACCCAGGACCTGGGACCTTCACCTGAGCCAAAAGCAGACATTCAGTGACTGAGCCACCCAGGCACCCAGCATTTTTTTTTTTTTAAGATTCTTTTTATTTGTCAGAGAGAGAGAGAGAGAGAGAAACAGAGCACAAGCAAGGGGAGCTATGGGAAGAGGGAGAGGAAGAAGCAGGCTCCTCGCTGAGCAAGGAGCTGGATGCAGAACTCGATCACAGGACCTGGGGATCATGACCTGAGCCAACGGCAGACATTTAACCAACTGAGCCACCCAGGCGTCTCCAAACCTTTGGATTAACTTCAGAATCTGTAATACAATGTTGCAAAAAGTCAAAGTGAATTGAAACCTCTTTGCCATCCCTATCTTGAACCCTTGGTTTCCTCATGTGTGAAATGAAAATATTCTCTGCACATCTACTTTCTAAAGACAGTGTACAGATCAAATGACATAATAGATGAGAAAGCACTTATAAATGTTTAGAGTAGGTGACTAAAGAAGATATGTCCCCAAGAGGAACTCATGGGGAGACTGTCGAGGACAGCCTTGCCTAGAAAGATAGAGAGCTCTCAGTGCAAGGAGATTATGGAGGTCAGGTTCGGGGGTAGTGAGGATAGATGATCATTCTTTTTCAGCCAATAAAATAACATAAGCAAAGAGAGCCCATGCATTTAGTAAGGATAGCTTTAAAATAACATCATCATCAAGCATATAAATCTTATACTAGTGGTTGCTTGGCTCACCATAGCCATCTGGTATGTGTCAGCCTAAACCCAGGACTATACACTTGCTAGGCATCCAGCACCACAAACTCTGTTCAAATTATATGAATCCTTAAGAGACTATTAAGAATGCACTCCTCCAGGGAGTCTTCCCTGATAGGGCAGAAGGGGCTCTCTCCCAACTCCATATGCATTTTTGTCGCTTTGCATATGCATTTCAAGGTTCCCTTGGATGGAGAAAAAGACAACTCACTCTTGTCTGCATAAATGTTTCATGGGCTCTTGTCAAAAAACTTTTAAGTGAATATCCTAAATCCCCAGCCAAGATATCAAAGTGCCTCTCCTTCCTTTCCATTTTTGGAGTCAGAAAACTACCTCTAAACATTTTGGTGACCCCTTTGGATGCTGGTTCCAGCTGGACTGTTTTCCCTGGGATCTGGTTCTAAGCTTCATTCTGCTATAGACCAGCTGTGTGATCTTGATAAGTTCTGAGCCTCAGCTAGCTCTTCTCTAAAATGAGAAGGGTGTTGGACACTGCCCTCTCTGCCTCTCAGGATTGTCGGCAATGGCTAAGAACGTAGGCTTTGTTGCAGACAGACTAGTTAAAACCCCAGCTCATTTACATTCTAGTTGTGTGACCTTGGGAAAGTTGCTAAACCTCCAGGAGCCAGTTTTTCACCCATAAAATGGGAATGCCTACCTTCTAGGATCATTAGCGAGGATAATATCTGTTCAATGCTTAGTATAGCACTTGACATCTAGTAAGTGCTCAGTGCATGTTAGCAAGCCTTGTTAATTTAAAGAAACTGCTTTAGATGGAAGAAGTGGTATTGTCAAACTAGGTACAATTAGGCAGAACAGAGGTATCTGGGACTTAGGGAGCTTAGGATCAGGCAGGTCTAGGAAGGAGCATCTTGAGTCTGAGGTTCAAGATCAGGCAGGTTGTGTTGAAGTCATCGTAATGGTAACAATCAACATAGATGATGGAATTGTCCTAGGCTCTGGCAACTCTCTTCCTGTTCCACTTACCCCTCCACTCAAGATTCCAGGTGTTTCTGGACCTAGCCTGATAGGAACTGAGAGTATGCATAGCATGTTTATCAAGTACAAGATGAAGACCTTAACTGTGAAAATCAGCAAGGACTTTTTCTTAGGAGCTAAACAGGACCCTGGTTATACTCCCAAAAGTCCAAGTTCAGCCCCTTCCTTGCATTAAGGCAGCAATCCCCTGGTGAAAGTCAGGCATGTTATAACACGTCTACCTGGATGTGTCTGAGAGATAACTGTTCTAACAGAAATTGAATCTATTTTACAGATGAAGAAATTGAGACTCAGAGAAGTTAAGTGATTTCCTGAAGGTCCCACAACATTTAAGCAGCAGAGCCATCCATCATGTCCAGGTCTTTGGGGAGTCTCATCCATGGCTCTCTCTGCTACATGATACTATTCTGAGATTCCAGGAAAGAAAGCGGTAGACCCACTCCACCTTCTCCCCTTCCCTAGAGTTTTCTGTCTCTATTGGATTGACTGCACTGGTATCACTGGTCACTAGTATCTCTGTGGGGGAGCCTCACCTCCCCATGAGAGTCCTCTCTGCTCACCTGGAAGCTGAGTGAGGAGGGGAGCAGTTTGGGGGCCAGTAGGAAAATTGAGGGTTACATTACTGGAGGTGTATAAATTGGTACATGTTTTCTGGAGAGTTGGTAGTAATATGCATCAAAAGTCTTAGTATGGGTATGCTTTGATGCAGCAATTCCACTCTTCAAATTTATCCCGAGGAATATCCAATAAATATATAAAAATACAAGCAAAGTTCAAAAAAAAAGAAAAAGAAAACAAAGTCTAAAAAGTCTTAGTAAGGGATTAGGCAAAGGTAGTATATCTGTACAGTGAAATACTATGCAATCATTAAAAGGGATGAGGTTGGACTGTATTTATTGTTATGTAAATAAACATGATAAATAAAAAAAAATAGGTCGTATGTGTAGTGTGATCTCATCTTCTGTAAATAAATTATATTCATACCTGTATACAGTGTGATCTTTCCTAACTGGCATCCAACAACTTAGCTGACTACCAGTTGAGTCAACCCTCCCCTTCCACCTAAAAACCGAGAGAAATGATTCTCATATCCACAGAAGGCTCTGGATGGAAGGCTGTGCCTTTTTAATACACCACTTCTTTTTTTTTTTTTAAGATTTTATTTATTTATTTGACAGAGAGAGATCACAAGCAGGCATGGAGGCAGGTAGAGGGAAGAAGGATCCCCGCCAAGCAGAGAGCCCAACACAGGGCTCGATCTCAGGACATCAAGATCACAACCTGAGCCGAAGGCAGAGGCTCAACCCACTGAGCCACCGAGGTGCCCCTAATGCCCCACTTCTGCTCCCACCAGAAAGCTCACGTGGTCAGCAGGCATCCGTTTAAAACTTCTCCAGCCTCTTTATCCCAAAGTCCTTGTTAGTTTAATTTCATAGTTAAATATTATATGAACTGAAAAAAAAAATGAGAGAAAACAGGGAAAAAACTCCTTTAAAAAAACTAAATTGAATGTTTTGAAGAATTCAACTGCTATTGTAGTAATGGTAGTTACAATAGATTGGCAAGGGGGAATGTGGTTTGGAAAAATTCAAGATCCTGCTCTCAGAATGCTTTCTTCTTCAAAGAAGAAAAACAGGAATTTGAAGGCTAACTATCATGGTATCTATATAAAAAAGACAAAGATGGACTCCTTTCAGCAGAGTGATAGTAACATAAAAGGTTATATTAAAATACTGATACATTTTAAGTTAAAAATAAAAGGTTTAAAGTGTGCATAGATTTTATGGTTGTTATCACTCATTATTTTAACTAACTTTTTTGCTTAACCCACTAAGCACTGTCCCAATAATATCCGATAAAAAGGCTTCTGCTCCACAGGTCTAGAAAAAGGAATGATATAATGAAATATCTGGAAGATTATAGTGAGATTATAGTTATTTTTATTCTCTGTGCCTTTCTACACTTTAAAAAAAGAAAAGCATCTCTTGTTTTAAAATCAGAAAAGACCATAAAGCCATCACTATTTGGAGAAAGGAAAACAGAAAAAGAAACTTCAGGATGCGGGAACAATGTGCTGATGCTTGCAAGGTGCCCTGGAGAGACCCCATCTGTCTTCTTCGGAAGACTGGAACTGGTAAGATTATTTTCTTGTAAATCATAATAGTGATCATGAATTTAACTCCTTGGTTTCACCCTATCCTGAGGGTCAAGTTGACATCAGCACTCAGACAACTTAATATACTTAATTGCCACAGGAAAGGGGCACAGGAACTCAGGCAGAACAGGTCTGGGGAGGAGAGATGGACATCCCCAGGTTACACAAGCAGGGGGCGGGGGCAAAGGGGGCCAGAGGCGGGATGTGAATAAGCCAGATCAGAATCAGGCTGCAAAACAGAGGGCAACAGTTCTGAGCACGCTGGGGTTACTGTCATTCACAGAGGTTACACCAAGTTGCTTAAGGTCACCCACCAGCAGAAATAGCCTTGCACAAAGATGGGTGCAATTTCCTCATATATATATGTGTATATATATATGTACATATATATATGTGTATATATATATGTGTATATATATATGTACATATATATATGTGTATATATATGTACATATATATATTTTTTAAAGCACAATCCTCATTTTTTTTTTACAAATATAAATTTCTTCCCACAGAACCTTTTAAATAATTCTTCATTCTTATTGAATTATTTGTTGGAAATCAACTACGTTTTTGAAAGGTTTTATTTATTTATTTATTTGAGAAAGAAAGCACAAAAGGGAGAGGGAGGAAAAACTTCTGGCTATCATACTATTAAAAAGGAAATCATAGGCCCCAAAATGGCATTATTTGGGCCAAGTCACCAAATCGGGGCTTAAGACCTAAACTAATTGTACTTTTAAGCTTCCACAGAAATTTAGTCTTAACCAGTCCATCAGGGATTTTCTGGCAAGCACCAACACGGTAATCTGTCACATGGGCCCTCTCTGTCCCCAAAAGGAAGATGAGATAATCCCACCTATGAAGATCCTTTGGTCCCCAGATGAAGGTGACATCACCTGAAATACTCCATTTTCTGTTTATGATGTCCTTGTCCTGCTCTAGGAAACCTTTTCCTTTCTGTAGTTCTTTGGAGTTCCCCTCTATGTGCTGGAAGGGACATCTCCCAGTTCATCAACTGTTTCATAAAGCCAACAGATCTTCAAGTTCACTCCATTGAACTTTGTTTTTAGCAGTGACTGATTTTAAAATTATAATAAAGTTGTTCAAAGTCTTGCAATTTGAAAAAATGCCAACAACCAAATGGAAATATAAATTTGTTCTCAGGGTGCCCAGGTGGCTCAGTGGTTAGGCTTCTGCCTTCGGCTCATGTCATGATCTCAGGATCCGGGGATCGAGCCCCACATCAGGCTCTCTGCTCGGCAGGGAGCCTGCTTCCCCCTCTCTCTCTGCCTGCCCCTTTGCCTACTTATGATCTCTCTCCTCTGTCAAATAAATAAATAAAAATCTTAAAAAAAAAAAAAATACACTGTGCTCCAGTCCTGGCAAGGCCGGGACCATGGGGCAGACAAAAGAAAATCTGACAGATTTGCCTTCCTGCCCTTGGCAGTAGGATTCTCAATTGTGCAAGGACATTCTGGGGAGATGGAACTCAGCAGCAGCTCAAAGAGAAAAGATTCAGGGCTCGTCTTGGAACGGATGGTCAAGGCAGGGGTCCCATACAAAAGCACATGACAATCATCATTGCATGCAGTCTAGCTGTAATGGGCACAGGCACACGCAGAGTAGAGGTGAGGCTGGAGATCACCTGCCTTTCCAGTCCGCTGTTAGGAGAAGCAGCATCTCTCAGTTTGGGATCAGAGCCCCCAATTGCAATCCCATTCCAGGCACTACTGGGTGAGTTAACTTCACTCTAATGCTGAGCAATGGGCTTTGGGGTCAGCCAGACCTGGATTCACATCCTGACTCTACCACACAAGACTTCTTTAACAGTTTTTTAAACCAGTTCAAAATAGAGGGCGTGTTGGAGTGCACTATGTGCTAAAATTCAGTCACTATATCTGCCAGCTTATGTAATTGACACATCCCTGCACAGTGACACGCAGACCAAGGGCTGAGTTAAATGCATGACATGCACAACCCCCCTTCTCTCATATTCACACACACACACACACACACACACACACACACACACACAATCAACGCAACCCATAAGGCTCAAATAGAAGCATCACTTTTTCAACTTTCTCAATCAACTCAACACTTGCTCAGCTCCCACCTGCCTGGTTGGCAGAGCCAGGAGATTTAATCATGGTCATTTGGAAGCTTGTGCCCAGGAATTCTGAGGAGACACCAAGATTCTCACACAGCCATGCGGACGCTGACGACCAACCCCGTGTGTGTGGTCTGTTTCAGGGTGGTGGCCCCACTGGTGGCCATCCACGTGGCATCTCAGGCACCCTTGGCCACTGGGTCTTCATATAGCTCCAAAGGCATAGTGCTTTGTGATTAGTACTCAGGCAGCCTTCCTTGCCTGACAGAAATCCTGCTACCTCCAGGGATGTGGGAAGAAGGGGCTCGGGGACTTCTCTCAGCCCTCCATTATGCCGATCCTATCATCCCAGCTTCCCCAAGCTGGGCCACACTCCTCCTACTTTTGCTCCCTCAAAGCCTCTAGCCCCTCTCTTATGGACTCCACATCTTGGGGTTGAAACAGAAAAGCTATCACCTCCCCATAACCAGGTCAGTAGAGCGAAAGGAGTACCTGAGGTAACTTCCTAGGGGGAAAAAAGGCCTTTCTTTTTCAAGCTTCCTTTCTTTCTTACTGTTGAGTTCAGAAAGACCTTTTTCTGAAAGCAAATCTTTTGTCAGACAAGTAATTTGTAGATATTTTCTCCCAGGTGATACTTAGCATCTCGTCTCTCAACTAAGTCTTTACATTTTTCATTTTAATCAAGTCCAGCTAGTTGATGCTTTTCTTTTGTGGGTTGTGCTTTTTGTACTGTATCTTGGAGCTCATTTTTTTTTAAGATTTTATTTATTTATTTCACAGAGAGAGAGATCACAAGTAGGCAGAGAGGCAGCCAGAGAGCGGAGCACAGGGAGCAGGCTCCCTGCTGAGCAGAGAGCCCGACTGGGGCTCAATCCCAGGACTCTGAGATCATGACCTGAGCCGAAGGCAGAGGCTTAACCCACTGACCCACCCAGGCCTCCTATGTTCTCTTCTAGAAGTGTTACAGTGTTACATTTTACATTTAGATCGATGATCCATGCTGAGTTTATTTTGTGTAAGGTGTGAGGTGTAGGCTAAGGTTCATGTTATCGGCTACTGATGTTCTATTTGTTTCTACCAAGTGAGATAACAGCGCCAGGTTCTGCAGGAGTCACAGGAGTAAGATGATACCCAGGGAGGTGGGCTGTCTGGACACAAATCCTTCCAGGAATTAATCACCCTCCCACATGTGTCTAGAGTGAGCTTGGTGTATGGAAGCCAAACACTTCACTTGTGAGTCTTTGGAAACCTTGGTGTTGTGCAACCAAATACCATTCATACTGGATCCCTGAGGAGAGTCCTGCTGTGCCTTGCATCCCAGCCTAGAGCATATTCCTGTTTGAAGCAGGAAGTAAACATTCCTGTTTGCAAATTACTATTGCACCTGATAACATCATGTGTCAGGACAGGAAAGGGCATGTCTTACAGAAGCTTGGTCCCAGAGGTGGGAAGGGCCGGAAGTAGGAAATCCCTTCTATAGCCTCTTGGAAAGGACAATCGTTCACTCAACAAATATACGTAGAGCAGCTACTATGTGAGCAGCTACACAGTAACGATGCAGAGTGAACAAAATAGATACGGTCCCTGCCCTCTGGTGGGGGACAAGAGGGGAGGGGAGTGTAAGTGATTATGTATACATACACAGTCCTGCATGCCAAAAACCAGTGAAAGAATGCAGAAGTTATCAGTGGCAGGGGCCTCTAACCTAGACCTGGGGAGCCCGACAATGCTTCTTGGCAGAAGTGACATTGAACATAAGACCTAATAAATGAATAGCAGGTAGAATGGAATTGATGGGGGGAGGGGTGGTTGTGAGAAAGAAGAGTCTTCCCGGTGAGGGAGAGCAGCACATGCAAAGGTACAGATGTGGGAGTGAGTGTGGTGGGCGTGGATCCAAAGCATGCGGTATTGCTGGTGTTTAAGGTACAAGCCTGTGTCAGACTACAGAGCACCTTGAAAGTCACAGTAAGGGATCCAGCCATTTCAGGAGGATACCAGGAGTGCAACAGGCGTGTAATAGATGCACATCTGTAATTTACAAGTCTCACTCCGGCAACACGGAAGCAGGAGGCCAGCTGGGACATTAGTTAGGAGAACATTGCAAGAGATAATGAGACCAGAACGGGGGCAGTGAAGAATGTTCCATACATTTACATCGGAGTAGGATCTGAAGATCAAGGACCAAAGATGAAGTTTTAAAGATCACTTTGAGAAATGAGGAAAAAGAGTTGTTCAGAGAAACAGAAGTTGAGTGGCTGAGTTGAGAATCAGTCGAGGAGGAAACTTGGCATGGAGGCTCCTAGTCAGGAAAGCCAACGGATTGTTCCCTACCCTTTTGAGACCCTTCCATGTTGAACAGTCCGGCTTGAGCAGAACTCTGCTTCCCTGTCACTTCCCTGTCCTGGTCCAACTTCAGCCCTGAGGGGCCACACAGAATGAGTGTATCTCCACTAGTCCACGTCAGCCCTTTGACCATTTTAGACGTGAGTCACATTCTCTCAAGTTTTCTTTTCTCCCACTCATGCTTAGTTCTTCCAACTGCTTCCCATTTGGCATGGGTTCTCACCCCTCCTCTTCCTGGTCATCCTTCTACCTCCTGCCTTTTATTTAATCATGTGATGTTCAAACTCTTGATAGAGTCTGGTCAGCCAGAAAACAGTAATCATTGCCTTCTGGAGCCTGGACATTCCCCTCCTGGCATCCCACACACTTCTGTCCTTGTTGGGAAAGTTGCCTCCCTTTCTTGAACATTTGATCCAATATCCCCCAGTGAGATCTGTGGTCACCATGGGCACAGGGCTCAGGCCTGAATCCAGAACCTCAGCTGGGGAAGTAGGTTTAATTAGGCCCTCACTGGCTCACCTCCAAGAGCAGGCAAATTGGGTCTGGAAGCATGTGACCCAGCCTCACCCAGAAATGGATTTCCTGTCTCTTCTCCTCTACCGAGAATCAAGGCACCAGCAACAATTCACTGACCATTTTTTGGTATGTAGCTTGGTGAGGAAAACAGATGTGGAATAACAGCTCTGGCTTCAGAAACCATGCAGCTTTGTTGGAAGAAAGGATATAGCATGGGCAGTCATAGGAGACCTTTTAGAGAGGAGATGGGACCACTGATAGACCTTGAAGGACAGGAGAAAATCTGCTGATGGGGAAAAAAAGGCAGTACACTAAGATGGGAAGGAGAAATGCAGAGGTCAAAGTGTCTAAGGTGGATCTGACGGGAAAAAAGATACTGTGGTCTGAGCAGAGACTCTATGTATGTGAACATTGTGAGAAAATACTGCAAAAATAAGTTGGAGCCATATTGGGATGCCAGCTAGAGAGGCTGGTCTCTCCACCGGGCAGGGAGCTGCCAAGGACTTTTGAACCAGAGAAGGAGATGAGTGAAAGACTGGTGGTTTGGTTTCTGGTCTGGCGAAGCTGGATAGATAAATCCATACTTTGCAGATGTGACCCAGAAGGACAGAGCTTCATGATGTCTGAGGAAGATAAAACCCCTCCAGGAAGTGGTCTGGAGAATGCAGAGAAGCACCTAGGTGGCCTAGTTTTAGCTTGCCTTCAGGTAATCTTTCCAATGGCCCTTCCTGGGGAGGTAAGGACAGAGATTCATATGAGTGAGACCCATATGTAGCACACCTTTGCTTACAAATTACTAAGAACTTCAAAAATGGCAACAATTAAACCAAATGTGGGGTCCTTCTAAGCATAGAGTTCTGTGCAACTTTGCAGGTTGGATGCCTATGATGTCCAATCTCTGTCTGAGATAAAGATGTGGGCAGGTTCTTACCCAAATGCATGCAGTGGGTTTACAAGAGGTTCCCATAGTCAGAAGGCCCACAGCCAGTCATTTCCCTCTCTTTCCTGGGCGGGTAATAGCCTAGCATTCTAGCTCAGGCAGTCAACTTATAGCTATTAATTTCATGAAAAGAACAATAGACAAGGAACATGAAATCTGAGTTCTAATCCTGATTTTGCTTCAAAATTGATGTGAGTCACTTTTGGACCTTAGTTTTGTAGCTTATATTAAGTGTTCAGTAAGTATTGTTTTTCTTTCTTTCCATAAAGAAATCTCAATTGTGGGAGTATTTGAAAGAAGATACAGGCTCCAAGGATGGGTCTTGGGTTGCAGAAAAATCTCAGTGAAATGCATTTGTATCTCAGCGCAAACTCCAGATACCTTTTGGTATCCTAGTACCTTCCTACCTCACTAGAAAAGGGACTCTTGGCCATTCTCTGACAAGGATATAATTTAAGAGACTTCAAGTCTACCCTTAACTATTGTGCCAACTCTCTGTGGAACCACAGACAACTGATTTCTTCTCCTTATATCTTAGTTTCCCCTTCTCTAAATGGTGAGGATTGACAAGGTGGTCTCCAAGATCCTTTTCTGCTCTCAGTGTTCTATTTCCTTGAAACTGTGTAGTAACTAGTCCAGCATTTATCATCACCTGGTGTTGAGATGAATTTATCTGTCCCCATCAATAGAAAGTAAGCTCACTGAGGTCAAGAATGATTGCAGTTCATCTTTGAATCTCCATTTCCTGGCACAGCACCTTACACTACAATTAAGTATTGAATGAACAGAGATATCAGTAGAGGGATAAGGTGGGCTGGAGGGAAACTTAAAACAAACGAGCTGAGGAAGTGAAACCAGAGATATAATCAGAAGAATCAGAAGAATGTGCAAAGGGAAGAAAGAGAATTAGAGCAATATCATATCAAAAGAGAGTGAATACAAGGTGGCCAACATCTCAAATAATATAAAGGAAATTTTAAAATTTTAGATTAAAGAAATACACCAGGGACAACTGGATAGCACAGTTGGTTAGGCATCTGACTCTTGATTTTGGCTTAGGTCATGATCTTAGATAGTGAGATCAAGTCCCATGTCAGGCTCCATGCTCTGCATGGAGTCTGCTTGGCATTCTCTCTCCCTCTCCCTCTGCTCCTCCTGTGCATGCTGCCTCTCTCTCTCTCTCATATAAATAAATAAATAAATCTTTTTTTAAGACACCAGATTTCGTAATTAGGATGTCATTGGTGAGGCTGCTGAAAATTAAGAAGTGGGTGGATCATGAAGTGTGGACAGCCAGCATAAAGCAGTCAAGAAATTTCGTAGGAGAACAGAAAAAGGTAAAGTCTCTAGGCATGTGGCAACCTTGAAAGAAGAATCATTGCTTATTTATTGGTTTATTTGCTTAAAGAGAACATCCAAAATATTTGTTAACCAAGACCAAGGAGTGAAGGAGAAAGAGACTAAAGATTTTAGAAAGGGATTGAGGAGGCCATTGATAGATTGATGTCCTGGAGGAGTCAGAAGAGGCGACTGAGGCCCCAACTTCCTCTCCAACTCTGCCACCTATAAAGATATATGGCAGGTGTAGGGACTATAGAAGAAGTCCAAATGTCAGAAGGGGGTTGGGCAACTCAACTTTTAAGATCCCTTCCCACAGGGGCTCCTGAGTGGCTAGGTGGATTAAGCTTCTGTCTTCGGCTCAGGTCATGATCTTGGGGTCCTGGGATCGAGCCCCACATCAGGCTCTCTGCTCAGTAGGGAGCCTGCTTCCCCCTCTCTCTCTGCCTGCCTCTCTGCCTACTTGTGATCGCTGTCTATTGAATAAATAAATAAAATCTTAAAAAAAAAAAGGACCCCTTCCCACAAATTCTGTGACTACCATGTCCATCCATCCTTATTGTACCATGTGGCCCATAGGCAGATGATAGGAGACAATGTGAAATAATCTTTGAAATGTAGTCCAGTGCCTGCAGTATTTCTCAATTTACCAATGCTAATAACTGATCAAAGAGCAAATGAGCCCTTTGAGACAAACTCTACCTGCTTTGGACTGTGCCCCAAGGAGGGAGAGTAGCATAGTAGAAAAAGAACCAGATTGGGAGTCAGGAATTTGGATCTAGTCTCTCCTTGTAATTCTTTATATGCCCCTGTCCTTTGGGCACAGCCCATCTTTTCTGAGTTGCAGTTTTTCATGGAAAATGGGAGTTCAAGATAGGAAATTGATGTTTTTCTACGTGTTCCTGACTCTTGAACAAAGTTCTTCTGAAAGAGTAGGCACTTGTCTCCGTGGTTCTTGAACAGCTCTGTATTTAATGTGGCCTCTGTGGTACAGGGAGCAAAAATGAAGCTAGAGCAAGTAAGTCCTCTTTGGTAATTCACAATGACATCACCAGAGAGCTCAAAGTATTGCCATCAGCTCCAACAGGAAAACCCACATGCTTGTCAATGACACTCTGGACTTTCTTGTTTGGGCTGTGGCACCAGCGTGACTGAATCATATTTAGAAGGGTCACGTCTGGCTGTGTGCTGATGACACTGATGAAACTTAGCACTCCCTAGGAAGACTGAGTTCCTGACTGAATTCCAAGTTCTAAGTTCAAAACTTGGTTTGCACTTTGTTGACCAATCTCCACAAGGATTAAAGGGACATGGATGTATCATTGTCATCAAATACGTCATGATAATTGGCCATTTGTTAATTCATATAAAAATGAATGTGCAGGGCACTTGGGTGGCTCAGGTGGGTTAAGCCTCTGCCTTCAGTTCAGGTCATGGTCTCAGGTTCCTGGGATCAAGCCCCGCATCAGGCTATCTGCTCGGCGAGGAGGCTGCTTTTCCTTCCTCTCTCTCTGCCTCCCTCTCTGCCTACTTATGATCTCTCTCTGTCTATCAAATAAATAAATAAAATCTTTTTAAAAAATTTTAAAAATGCATGTGCAACTGCTTTATTCATTAAATGTATGTTTATTGGATGGATGGATGGATAGATGATAGAATAATGGTTGATGAATGGGTGGACAGGTGGATGAATGGATGATGGATGGGTGATATGTTGATGGATGATGGATGAGAAGACCCAGGATCTGGTTCAAAATATCACTCACCAGATGGGCATATGAACAAGGATTTTTCAATTACAAGTGATAGAAACCTTAATCTAAGTGGCTTAAGAGGAAATTTTAAAAAGAAATATGTTCACTTACATATCTGAAAAATTACCAACAGTACCAAAGCCCCATTTATCTTGCAGCTCTGGTTTCTTCTGTTCTAATTTCATCTTTCGACGGTCTTTTCCCACCTGGAAGCCAGTTTCACAGTCAGCAGCTCCGTGCTTACATTCTTCTAGCTTTATAACCCCAAAAGAAAGAGTGTCTTTCCTCAGGAGTTCTACCACAAGTCCCACTTTGGGTCATGTGGTCATCCCTGAGCAAATTCCGTGGCCAGGAGGGTGCAGATTTCTCATTGGCTGGGTCTGAGTCTAGAGGTGATGGCAGCTCCGACAAAACTCATAGACTGAGAGTGAAAACAAGGTGTCATTCCCAGAAGAAAAGGGAATGGACACTGGGAAGCCAAAACACAGCAAGATGTCCTCTCACTGGATAACTATGCTCCCTGATTATCCTTACCGCACAGGCGTCATGTGATGGGAAAACCCTTTGACAAGGTGGGTGGCTATTCTTTTCACTCATCATTTATCAGTAAGCACTGTGGCTCCTCCTCCTTCTTGAAGCCTTCCCCGGCATCTTGGCCTCCAAGTTCCTCCCTTTTCTGATCTAGGCCATTTAACCTTTCATGCCATCCAAAATGACAGCTAATCATCAAGTGTATCTGGTACACTCTGTACTTTGTAAAAAGTACCTACAACTTCATCAAGCCCAGCAAGAAATGGGGCAATGAATAAGACTCCCTCTCTCCATGGGAAACTCCCAATCCCAGTCAGTGATAAATCTCCCCACATGGTTCTCTAATAGCTTTGTGTGCAAATCTAATCTCCCAAACAAAACTCCTGCTCTCAGGTCACTCACATACCTCCAAGCCGTATCATCCTGAGAGTATCTGTAATGGGCCCTTGGAGCTCCCATCAGTAAAAGCCTTACCAAAAAGCCTTACCCATAAGTCTAAACCTTCTTGGTAAAGGATCCCCATGCTCTCAGCAGCCAGGTCAGTCCTTCTCTTTGCTACCTCACACCAGGTGCCTTGCTTCCCACAGCATGTCACCCCAGGGTCCTTAGTACCCACGTCACTGGGATCCTCACCCTCAGCTTAACAGTGTCTTTCTTTTTTTTTTAATATATATATATTTTTATTTTCAGTATAACAGTATTCATTGTTTTTGCACCACACCCAGTGCTCCATGCAATCCGTGCCCTCTCTAATACCCACCACCTGGTTCCCCCAACCTCCTCACCCCCCGCCCCTTCAAAACCCTCAGATTGTTTTTCAGAGTCCATAGTCTCTCATGGTCCACCTCCCCTTCCAATTTCCCCCAACTCCCTTCTCCTCTCTAACTCCCCTTGTCCTCCATGCTATTTGTTATGCTCCACAAGTAAGTGTCTTCTGTCTTTGCCTTCTTTAAAATCACCAGAGCTGCAAGGCCCTGACAGTCCTTTGGATCTAGCTATTGCAAGCTGAGGAGGGAATGGATCCTGCTCTAACCTCTATGAGACCATCCTGCGAGGCTAGAAACAAGGTAACACCTTCGTGATCTGCTCTATTAGTCAACAAATATGTGCTGAGCCTCTACTACTCTGTGCCCAGAACATGTACAAAGAAAATTGGCGAATAGGCAGGCAGGGTTCTGTCCTCTAGGAGCCCACAGACCCAATCCTGGGAGAGTGAAGCTTCTTACGATTCATGGTGATCTCTTCTATTTATCTATCTATCGGAATCGGCATGAAAGGAACTTGGTACGAGTACCCCATGTGACTTGGTTATAGTGCAGGGGAGTGGGGAAGGAAAAGAAGAGTGGCCTTCATGATGAGCTACTCAAAATGGTCCTTCTATGTCCTTTGTCAGTCAGGTCCCTGGACTTAGCATAAGGACCCAGACTCATTCTCCCCCACCAGCGGCCAAGGGGGCATGGGGGCAGCAGCTGGCCACAGGCTGGGGCGTCTTAGCTTTGGCTTCAGCCATTCATTTAAGTCAATAAACCAGGGCTCTCTTGTGCTTGTACCAGTGTGCCCAAATCTGCATTGGGTCCACTCTGAAACCTTGCTTCGCTTACATTCTGCCACCACTGAGTGCAGGCCTGTGTGCTGGGGACCAGCTCGAAAGACAACTGATGAAAAAGTCTAAAGTAAAATGAAGCAAATCCAGCTGAACCAGGCCAAATTGCATGGCCCTCTCTAAGGCACTCACAAGGCTGAAGTTGATCTTTGAAAAAGGAGGAACGTGTCCTGATCCATCTGCTCTTCATGGAATAGCCCTCGAAGTCCTTCTTGAAAGGGAACATTTCTCTGGCACACGTCTCTTCCCTCCTTTGAACTCAGAGGTGAAATGGCTCCCAGGACCTCAGTCCCTTTCTCTCTGCCCCCACCTCTTCTTTCTGACATTAAAATCAGTCGCTGCCTTTCATATCCACACGGGAGGGGGTGGGGCTCCACTAATGAATGTTTGAGAAACCCTTTGAGATCTTGGATGAAAGGCACCTTATAAAATACAATTAAAAATAATAGGGGTAATTACTAGCTGGGTTAGTCCCTGTAGGTTAATTAGAGAGGTTTCCTCTGGCAGATTCCGAATCTGTGCAGAAACACATGGGTTCAAAAGGCGAAACTGATTTGAGATTTCAGGGGCCACGGTTATGTCCCTTTCATTCCAGGACCATGCACTGACATCTTTGTTGAAAAGATCTTTCAGATGATCTAACTTTCTTGGTTTGCTGATAAAGTCAGTGAGGCCCAGAGAGGTGATGTGACTGGCTCAAAATTGCACAGCAAGTATAACACAACCACAGCTCTGAAGGTCCAGTCCCTGGCCATCCCCATTAGGGTTGGGGTGGGGAACTCCCATCACCACTCCTAATCAATAATGTACTCTATCCAACCTGTGCATGCTGGTGACCTTCTATTGAATAGGAGAGCATTGGAATAAGAGTCAGACAGATCTGAGTTCAAATCCCAGCTCTGACATATATGACAAACAGTGCCTAGCAAGTGAGTCTCAGTTTCCTCTTGTGTAAAATGGGACTAATAACTGCCTCAAAGGACTGCTGTGAGGAACCAAGGAGCACTGCACACCAAAGCCCCTGCTGCGGAGCCTGTGTACAGTCAATGCTGCTTGAATGAGTGCTGCGGGGATGAATCTTCACCTACAGTTCTTGCTTTACACACCTGTGTTCAGCTAGATTTAATGAGCCCCTATTAAGTGCTGAACACTGGGCAAAGCTCTCCAGTACTTTATTTCACTGAATCACCACCACATCTCCAAGAGGTTAGCTGTGTGAACTTGAGATTCAAGGAAGTTAGCTAAGTCATCCAAGACCGCACAGCTGAAGAGGAGGCAGGACTTGAACCCATACTCTCTGCCATTGTGAACACTGCCGCTGCCTTCCTTTGTGAAAAGAAGCATGAACCAGGTTATAAGCACAATAGAGCCTCCAGAGGTTTCCTGCTGTGAGGCTGGACAGAACTGATGGAGGATATCAGGGAATAGGTATAGCCCAAAATGATCCACTGAAGCATTTTTGTTTTCAAGGTTATGAAAATTAAACTCTTCTCCTTATCTAATATTTACATATTTGGGGCATCTGCATTGATGCAAGAAGTCAAATGATCTCCCTCAAGAAAAACAGTAGCTGGAACTGAATTTAGAATCAAGAAATCTAGACTCAGCTGTTGGATCCACTCCTTGGAAACCATGTGCTTTTGGTCAAGTTTCTTAACTTCTCCATCTTCGGAGTCTCGCCGGTCCTGGTCTGTTTAATGGGCCTGACACTGCCCTCTTTACCCCTCACATGGAATCTTCAGAGGCCCAAGGGGCACAAACACAGATATATTTTGCCAGTTGCAACCTCCTTTACAATGTAAATTGTTACTGTTACTATTCACAGTTTGGAAGGTTTTCTCAGTGATAGAAGAGATGGCTACAAGCCCCAGGCCTGTGGATTTCAGGAAAACGGACTCAGCACTTTTCTCCAAAGGACAGGTCAGAGCATTCATCCTCTAAAGCTCTAAACTCAGATTATTTGGTCGGAAGAGAGCATTTTAGGGGACCAGTCCTTTGAAATTTAATTGTAAATCATGGTAGGCTCCATTTTTTTGAGATTTCAGTTTTTTCCCAGCTGAGTCCCAAGATCAGAACCTGTTATGTCACATTTTCTACTTCTAGCCCCTATGAAAAGTTTCTGGGTAAGGCCAGCGAAGTAGGGAAGAAGCTGACCTTAAGTTGTTCTGCGCATGATTTCCTCATCTATCCAACATTTTCCAAATACCTTCTAGAAACTAGAACAAGCAGGACTATATCTTCTGAACTATTCTTTCAGAATGGATGGCTCTGAGTCATCCTCTCCAGGGATTTCAGAGTTGACCAAGAGAACAATAGTGCCTCAAACTACAGAGCTAAAGGGAACCCGGGTCTTCTTCTGCCAGTGTTCAGGCCTTCTGGAGAGACAGTCAACCAACACCCGCAGTGATGGGGCACACACTCCCTCACTTTGTCAGACACTTGCTAAAAGTTGTTCCCTATCTTTGGCCATCGTCTGCCACCATCTCACTCACTGTGCAAGGGTCTGTCCTTTGGAGCCATCCAGAGAAATATACCCCTCTCCAACACCACTGGCAATGTGTCAACTCTGAGACACCCCTTCCCAAGACTAGATTGCCCATGTTAGAGGGATGGGGTGATACAGACAAAAATGCATGGCTCTAGGCATCAGAAGGAAAGGCTTAAGTCCAAATCCCAGTTCAACAACTCATTAGCTACATGACTTTGGGAAATTTACTTCACCTCTCTGAAATTTATTGTCTTACCTTAAAACAAATAATTATCAACACCTCTCTGGATTGTTATAAGGATTTGAACTAACATACAGAAAGTGTTCACACATAGTAGGCATTCAACAAGCAGTAGTCTTTATTTGGCAAGATGCATTCATATTTAAAATATTTATTGAGGCACTTTCCTGGGTACTGTCCAAAAGGGACCAGAAAGAGAATGGTGTTTTGGTGTCAAAGACCTGGGTTCTAATCCAAGCTCTACCATTTACCAGTCCCATGACCTTAGACAATGGACTGAGTCTCATCATCTCATCCTTACATGGGTATTCCTGAACCTTACCTGTCTCATCTCTATGAAGGGAAGTTGAGGGGATTACAGGAGATGATGCCCACCAAGCACTGAGCCCAGCACTTGGTTCAACATGAGGGCTCAAACCGTGACCACCATATTGAAAGAGTCAAGGATACTGAATACATGATGGAGTTAATGCAGGGCTCAGCTCAAGCATGGCAATGGATATTTTCTTGTATGGAGTTTAAAGTAATCTTCTCTAATTTTATGGTTCCTAACAATGAACCCTGGACTGCTTCCTCTTTCCACTAATTTTCCCAGGGGGATAGATTCTTGAATATACAGGGACAAAGTCCTTTAGCTTTGTTGTGTTGTTGACACCCATGGGAAACTTTTATATAAGGCTGAAAACACTGCCGATTAGCCAGACATAGTCCTAGCCATGTCTCTGACTCCAAAGAATTTCATTACATTAAGGTATGCGTGGCTGGTAGCTGAAGGTTTCCAGAGAGAAAGTTCCCAACATGCAGTAAGAAGTACGGTGACAAATTCTAGCCACCTTTGAGATTAGAATTCGAATTAGAGATTAGATTAGGGTATAGCACCAGCTGTAGTGGTCCGTGGTGGGCCGCAGTGGGGGGAGCAGACAATGCTTTCCAGGTCGGGTCGGGTCAGTGGGGGCCTAACATGACGTCATGAGACCTATGCCATTGTTCACCTCCTTCATCTCATCACGTAGACGTTTTATCATCAAATCATCATAAGAAGAGAGCTGAGTATGGTAACAAGATATTTTGAAAGAGAGAGATCACAGTCACACAACTTTTACTACTGTATAGTGTTATGATTGTTCTATTTTATTATTGTTATTAATCTCTTACCATGCGGTTTATAAATTGAACTTTATCATAAGTATGTAGGTATATATAGGAAAAACATAGTATATATAGGGTTCAATACCATCCACAGTTTCAGGCATCCACTGGGGGTCTTGGGATGTGTTACCCGCAGATAAGGGAGGGGACTACTATATAAAAATGAACAGGTAGATTTGAAAAAATTATCAAAATGCCTGCTAATGATAAATCATTATTCCTAGATTCCTATATTAAAGCCAACACACTTCCTATTAGAAAAGCATTGGCGGGGGCGGGGGCACCAGGGTAAGTGTGATTAGACTCTAAATAGCTTAAAATATAAATTCTGCATTTTGTATAGTATTAATATTTGTGTTTTTAATATCTGTGGATTTTAGGGGTGCCTGGGTGGCTCAGTGGGTTAAGCCTCTGCCTTCAGCTCAGGTCATGATCTCAGGGTCCTGGGATCGAGCCCCACATCAGACTCTCTGCTCAGCGGGGAGCCTGCTTGCCCCCCTCTCTCTGCCTGCCTCTCTGCCTACTTGTGATCTCTCTCTCTTCAAATAAATAAATAAAATCATAAAAAAGAAAAGAAAAGCATTTGGAATTTTGTACCATCCCTAACCATTAAGCACCTTGTCCATAGCTTCCCAGTGTCGCTGCAGGGAATGTTATAAAAAATACCATCCCTTTGCCTGGCTCATCTTGTGCTGCTTCTCCTAGCTCTGGGGTGCTCTGGCTTTATTCCCCAGTTCCCAGTTCCTGGCTTTCCTCCTTATTTAGGTGACATATCCAGACCCTCCCCTCTCACTGGTACCTGAGTACCTGTTTCACAATGGCACCTTCACTCTTAAGTGTAAGGGGGTCTCGGGTATGACCATGTCAGCAGCGGTTATAATTATGCCCCATTCTACTATCACAACCCGCATACTGGTTTACAAAGCACCTTTCATGTTTGCTAGAGCACGATCATCCCCAGACAGAGGAGACAGTCTCAGAGTTACTGTCATTCAGCTAGAAAGCTACTGAACCAGAGCTCCAAACAGGACTCACGGCCATGCCTCCACCACCGCCCAGTGCTTGTTCTAGTCCAAGGTTACATCCAAGGTTAGAGCAACGTTCAATAACCAACCAGCACTTTCTGTTCCTTTATTATGATAAACCCTTACCAGCCTTCCTCAAACTGAATTGACATCTTCTTAGTATTACCCAATTGATTGGGAAATCTCTGGGTCATTGCCAAATGCAGGCTTATGCTCAAGGAAATGTTAACTTATGTTCCATATGTATGAAAATATTCCATCTCTGGTTATAGTCAGTAGAGACATAAGTAGAGGTTCTCTCCAACAAAAGTCCCCCTAAGCACAACAGAGGGGGAAGACAGGGTCCCCAGATATCTCCCCTCCTACTTTCAGAGAAACATTTTTAACTCTCAAGAACTTGAAAAACCACAAAACATGTCTGCTTAGGTGTTTTCGTCAGTTAAACACCTGCCTTTATAAATAAATAAAATTCTAAAAAAAAAAAAAAAAGGGCACCAGACTCTTGATTTTGCCTGAGCTCATGATCTCAGTGTCCTGAGATCAAGCCCCATGTCGGGCTCTGCACTGGGCCTGAAGCCTACTTAAGATTCTTTCTCTCCTGGGATGCCTGAGTGGCTCAGTCCCTTAGTTTCAGGTTGTGATCTCGGGGTCATGAGGTTGAGCCCTGAGCAAGTTCCAGGCTCAGCGTTGAGCCTGCTTGAGATTCTCTCTCTGCTCCTTCCCCTGCTCATGCTCTCCCTCTAAATAAATAATTTCTTTTAAAAAAAAAAATTCTCTCTCTCCCTTTCTACCCTCCCAAAAAAAGAAAAAACATAAATCATGACTGTACATGGTAGGCCCAATAGGAGGACAGGTCAGCAAAGGCCTGGCTCACAGGGCATCTGGGCATCCTTGCAAAGGTTCCTAAGTGTGTTGGAAATCTTTTATGCCCCCACTTCACATATCCTAGGCTCACCTTTTAAATGAGCCATTGCTGTGGCGACCTGCTGTACCCAAGCTGCACAAAATAGCTCCCGCTTTCTGACAGCTACTGAAAGAAATCAGTGATCTGATCACTGGGCAATGATCCTGGGCAATGATCACTGGGCACAATGATCTCTGTGCCCAGGTTCCTCCTCTGGAATTGGGGGATGAAAATGGCACATACTTCATATGGTTGTAGTGAGGATAATATGAGTTAATAAATGCAAAGTAGGTATAATAGTGCCTGGCACAAAGTCAGAATTACAAAAAAGATCGACATTTACTGTTATTATAAGTATTATCATTATTTCATTTTTATTCTTACTCTATCTAGGGCTGGGTGCCAGAAGAAGAAGACTGGGCTTCTTAGCTCTGAGTTTGCCAAGTTGGAGTCTGACTTGCCTCGGAGGGGTGTTGACTTGAGCCCTCGGGCCTCAGGGGTGGGAGGAGTGGGGCAGGAAGGGTAAGAATCCCATTTATGGAAGGCGCAGAGTCTCCGAGAATTCTTACGACAAATCAGGGAGAAGGTACTCATATTACCTCTTTTATAGATAAGAGGAAACCAAGGTTTAGAGAGGTTAGTGAGGTCACATGGCCAGGAGTGGCTCATCAGGCCTGAGTCCTGGAGCCTGGGGCTGGTTCTTGGGGCCACCATGTCAGGCTGCAGAGGTGGTAAAGGGAAGCGCATGTTTTAATTGTTACCTGATTGATACTGTCCAGGAAGAAGAGGGAGGTAGCAGAGATGTGCCTCCCAGCCCCCTGAACCTGCTCACAAATGCCCCAGGGGATCATCTGTCAGAGCTGTGAGAGGAAGGGGGGCCCCTGAGCGCTGCTTCCCTAAAGTACAACTAGGTGCTGGGCTCCAGGTGAGGCAGGAGGGGGCGCCGGGGGGTCTGTTGGAAATAGCCCTGGGCCAGGAGTCAGGACCTGGATTTCAGGCCTGGCTCCCTGGGCAAATTCTAGCACCCAATCCAGGACCTGCCAGGCAATGGGAGTTCCATGATTATTGGCAAACAAATGAGTGAATGAGCCAATGAATGAATAACAAGGTCCCAGCTCTCAGAGTTTCCAACCTGGAGGACGCACTCATAAGCCTCCACAGAGAGCAGCATGTGCTGTGTCAGGCTTGTAGGGAGAACACAGGGGCTGTGGAAAAGTGCCCCTGCGGACTGGGATATATTCCAAAAGGGGGAACTCAACTGGGCCAAAAGGATAAAGGGGCTTCCAGGAGGCAGAGAAGGGGGAAGAACACAGAGCATGAGGCCTGCTTGCACAGAGGCTTCGAGGGAGGGGCAGTTTAGTATCAGAAAGATCCTTATGTACTGTTCTAGCCCTTTCCCTTCATTTTCCCAAAGCAGAACTCCAAACTGTACAGTTATCCGTAAACTGGCCTAGCTCCCCAGCACGGGTTTTCTTTCTTTTTTTTTGACATTTTTATTTTGTTTTTATTTTTTTTTTAATTTTTTATTTTTTATAAACATATATTTTTATCCCCAGGGGTACAGGTCTGTGAATCACCAGGTTTACACACTTCACAGCCCTCACCAAAGCACACACCCTCACCAATGTCCATAACCCCACCCCCCTCTCCCAAGCCCCCTCCCCCCAGCAACCCTCAGTTTGTTTTGTGAGATTAAGAGTCACTTATGGTTTGTCTCCCTCCCAATCCCATCTTGTTTCATTGATTCTTCTTCTACCCACTTAAGCCCCCATGTCAGCACAGGTTTTCTAGTCTGGCCTCGTTCAAAGAGCTGTTTTAAAACAGAGATCTGTCAGCTCCCAAGGCCCAAGGTTCGACTGAACCCAGCAACTATAACAAGGCCTAGGACCAACCCAGCCCTCAGGGAAGTCTGGGCCTGCACCTTTGTCCTCCTCCTCGGCTGCCCACTCCCTTACCACGGTGTTTACAGATCGCCTCCCCACTCCCCTGCTCCTACCTGGCTGAGTGCCTCTGCCTCTCCCCACTCCGCCCTGGCCAAACACTGGCAGAGGAAACTGGAGAAAACCAAACCAGCAGGCCTCAACAGGTGACAGCCCGTCTGTAAGGAGCCCAGGAAGAAGAGGGTGACATGGAGGTCACTGGGGTTCCCCGAAGCCGGAAAGACTTGGAGAGGAGCCGCTCTCTGCTGGAAGGTAAAGAGCAGGGAGTCTGACCCTTTTAGCTCCCTGACAAACGTTCCTGTGAGGGTGAAGAGAATTAAGCAGCCATCATGGGTCTTTGCGTCTTTTATAGTGCCTTGTGGTTTATAGTCCGCGCTTACACGAGGTATCTACTCTAACAGAGACACAGCAACAGGAGTGGAAACAGAGTTCACCTGCTGTCACACAGCGGCAGGTGGAAGGGCCCCCGTCCAGGCCACAGCTCCACCCCCTGGACTCGCAGTGGCTGACGTGTACAAAGTAGCTTCAGACCCTGCTGGCCTGGGGTACTTGGATGTCAGGACCAAGCCTCAGAGGCCTTGTGGGATTCCAGGGGAGGAATGGGCTAATAAAAGTGATGACCGTCATGAGCACGTTCTTGACAGTCATAGAGCTTTTACCGCACTCTAAGCACTCACTGGTGTCTTCGAGTACCACACGGCAGCTCTATAGGCAGCCATCACCATTTCACTGAGGTAACCGAGGGTTAGTGAGATTAAGCAATTTAACTATCAGTAAGGTTCGGTTAATTAGTAATCCTGTCAGAACCAGGATTTGAGATCAGGAATGATCATACAAACTTTGATTTCACAGACACTGCGCTACACTGCCACCAGTGAATAACCATCCAGAAATAATATGGCTCCCCTTCACTCGCCCACTTTAAGTGGGACCTCTTCCCAAACTTCACTGACTGGGCCCCCTGCTGGCCAGCCATGGGTTACATGATCCCCACAATAATCATTGACTACCACCTAGTGGCACCACATGGAATGTCACATTTCTATCCTTTCATTGGATTTTTGTAATGTTCACACCTTATCCCAGTGCCTGCAACATTACCTGGCACAAAGTAGACATTCAATAAATATTTGTTGAATGAACTCAAGTGATTCTTAGAGGAAAAAGAAGTTTTTCTTTTCAACTAGGAAAACTAGAGCTTTGGTCGTCCCAACTTTTTATTCCTAGAAGCTTCCCAGGCCCATGTTTTATGTTCCCTGACAGCTGATCTGAAGAAACAAAGAATCAGGTGGAGAAGAAGCTGGCTCTCCTCAGTCAGATGAAGGTGGCGGCACGCTTCCCTGATCCCCCCCCCCCCCCCCCAGCTACTCAAAGCCCTAAACTCCTATCTCCATGAGGCCCTGACTTTCTGGGGAACTAGATCTTGTTTGAGCAAGAGTAGTTTGACCTAACAAGGCAACAGAATGGAAAGGAAAGAATTCAATAAGCCTTTACTTTCCTTCTCCTCTACTTCCCATAGAGAATCATCTCTGAGCTTCCTTGAAGTAGCAGGTCCTTCCTGGAGCTCCTGACTCTGAAATGGCTGGAGAAAGCCCTGTAGACAAGGCTGCCTGATTTGGTGTTATCAAGAGCCCGAGAAGCCATGTGATTTCCTATGCAAGGTCTATGAACGACCATAACTGGATGAGAAAAGCTCAGCACTCTCACAAGGGAGTTTCCTACTTCCGGTCCTCCCCTCCTCTCCCCAGACTGATTTCTCTTTCCTGCTCTAAAGTCTTGTGACTGCTCTTCCCCCCAATCCAGCCAGTTCAGATTAATCTTGATCCATTTCCTCCCACAGCCCCTGTCGGGGCCACTGGAAGTCAGCCATCATTCTGATGACTCAGCTGTGGTCTTCCAGCGTGGTCATAAAGACCCAAGAGATCAGTGGAGCCCACTCTCCGGTGGGGTTATTATAGAAAGGATCCTGTAACCCAGTGACTTTTCTGTCCCCACTGCTTGATCCAGCTTATTCTGCTTCTACATTCCTGGACTCCCCTGTGATTTTCTAGGTCACAGTGGCCTGCTCCCCCATTTCTTCAAAACACCACTCCCCAACTTGTACGGTGACGAATACTGAATCTAAGCCAACTACAGATGACTTCCATTTCCCACAAGGACTGGGCTTCTTAAATATTGTGTTAAGTTTTAAAGCGGACTACCCTGTCAAATATTCTTTGTCTCCATTTTGCTTTGTTCTTCTATGCCCACGTCTTTCTCACAGTTAGTTAGGCCTTAAAATTCTCTGCCTAGAAGGACTTCCCCATCCTCACTTTTCCAAGTCATTTGTTCAATCACTAAGTCACTCATGCTTGCAGACACAAGTGCATATGCTTAAAATTTTTCTTTTGCTGAGCACTGGGTCAGGCATTGTCCCAGGCACTGGGACTCAAAGACAGGGTCATTATTCTCAAAGCACTCACAGCACAATAGGAGAGAAATACGTCCTCAGATGCTTAAAGTACTATGTGATCAATGTTTTCATGTGGACATATTTGTGGCTGCATGAGCAAAAGATATGTCCAGATTAAATTAGTTTTAGCATAAATAGATATTTTTGGTTCAAACAGCTGAGATGCAGCAAGATGACATGGCTCCAGGCATAGTGGGATTCAGAGTTCAGATGATAACATCAGGATGCAACACCACCACCACCCCCGCCCGATCCTGGCCTTGGTTTTATTGCATGCGCTTGGCTTTCGGCTGTTGGTGATATCCACATGGAGTAGAATGAGAAGAAGAGGTTCAGATATAGCGATGAGCCACACCCTCCCAAAATTATAACTGCAAATTCGCATAGTAAAATTAGCTACACATACATACATTCTCACATATACTTTTATACACACACACACACACACACCATGCAACAAAACTATTTTTTATAGGGACTTCCTAAATGCCACCTAAATGACTAAATGACTCTAATGAAAAGAATTTGTAACACAAAATTTTGGGTCATGCAGGGCGCCTAGACTCATGAGTATATCACAGGGATGAAAGGGGAGCCTCTGGGAACCATTAAGGACCTGATGAGAGTCACTTTGGGATCAAGTTTGGCTTTGGGAGAGAGCCCTGTTTGAGGTCTCCCTTCTCTTTGGTACAGAACAGATCCAAGGCAGGGAGGCAGGGAGGGCACAGGAGGAAGAAAGGGCTCCATAGGCACCAGTCTTAAAACTTAGTTTTAGACTCATCACAGCTGGAAAGCATCTCACTTTACAGAGAAGGAACAGAGACCAAATTCCACAATTAATTATTAAATTGGAAATATACTATACATTACAAAACAGTGTATTGGATTTATTGTGCGCATATACCAAAGTATTTGTGCAATTGTTTCCATTATAGAAGTATGACTAGAGATTTATATTTTCATTTATATTCTATCTATTCTCCCTGTGACAGCCTGAGAGACGTTTCTAAAGCACAGAACTGATAAAGTTTCTTCCTTTAATGGAATCCCCCTTGCAAATATGAAGGAGATTCATATTTCCTATTTGGCTTCTAGAAGACAGAACTTTGGGACAAACCAAAGATCAGAAATCAAAAGTTGGGCGCTCCAAAGACTAAACCTTTGGTGTATTTCTCATTAGTGAGATCACTAATGAGAAATAAACTACCAAGAAATTGCTTAATCAAGCTTGGCTCTGAGTGAAGAAACATTCTCTCTAGGGGGGAATTTGTAGCCACAAGTCAGTATCACCTTGTGATCCTAACACTTCAAATGACAAATGAGATCTCTGGCGACATCCTGAAAAATGAATAATGCTGGGATGGTCCCACAGGTAACTAGCAAAAGAAAAAGAAGACCTCTCTGGAGGAGCTCAGCTGTAATTCAGGCCTCAGAGGATTCCCACAGATAAAGTCCCAGCGAAAGGGAGCAGCTTAGGACGCCTGGGTGGCTCAGTCAGTTAAGCACCTGCCTTTGGTTCAGGTCATGATCCCAGGGTCCTGAGATGGAACCCAGCATCGAGCTCCCTGCTCAACAGGGAGGCTGCTTCTCCCTCTACCTGCTGCTCCCCACCCCGCCCCGCTCGTGTGCACTCCCTCTCTCTCTCTGACAAACAAATAAATAAAATCTTAAAAAAAAAAAAAAATGTGAGCTACTCAGAGTCAAAAATCGCAAAGACAGAAAGTAAAAAAACACTGCGTGAAAGTGATGGAAGACATAATGGGCAGTAAAATCAGACATACATAGACTTCAGCACTGGAATTATTGGAGAAATATAATATGGCCATGCCAAATAAGGTTAAAGACATAAAAGAGAGAATTGACAGTGTGAGGCAGCAACAAGAGATAAATCTCAAGTAGAACTTCTAGAAATTAGGGATGCCTGGGTGGCTCAGTTGGTTAAGCAACTGCCTTTGGCTCAGGTCATGATCCTAGGGTCTTGGGATTAAGTCCCACATCGAGCTTCTTGCTCAGCGGGGAGCCTGCTTCTCCTTCTGCGTCTGCCCCTCTCCCTGCTTGTGCACTCTCTCTCTCTCTCTCTCTAACAGACAAATAAGTAAATAAATCTTTTTTAAAAAGAACTTCTAGAAATTAATACCATAAAAAGTAAATTTAAAATTCAGTGGATGATGCAACAGATTAGACACAGTGCAAAAGAGACTAGTCACCTAGAAGGTACATCTATAGAAATTACCCAGAAAGCTAACCAGGACACAAAGAGATGGAAAATAAGAAAGAATTTAAATGATATGGAAAAATAGGAAAAGAAACTTTAATGTATATTGAATTAGACTTCTGGAAAGAGATAGTAAAAAAAAATCATGGTAAGAATTAGCAAGTATATAGGACTTACTATGAGTTCCTATTCTAAGCTGTTACATAATTAATCCATTAATCTTCATAACAAAGCTATAGTTTTGGACCAATGAATAAGTGAGTAAAAAAGTTTTTCTGATTGTTTTCACAGTGAAGCTTTTAAAGGTGGTGGCAAGAAACTCAATTTGGCCTCAGCATGGGCACATGAGAGGAAGTCATAGGAGCTAAGGCCAAAAATGTTAGCCATCTCTAGCTGATCTGAAAATAAGCTAGCTAACAAATATCGTGATGTAGAGGGAGAACGGTGACCATGTGTGCAGTGCACTAAATTCCCTATCTTTTATAAGGGAACTCAATATTTCTTGCTGTTGTTATTGACAAATCAAAAGCATAACTGTAGTGTTATTATACAGATAAATAATATTAGCATCTGGAAGAATTTAGAATGGAAACTGGAAGTACTGGTTGCTATTGAGAAATGAGAGTAAGAGAGACCTCGTTTTTCACTTTATACACCCTGGCATCATTTGAAGAAAAACTAATGTGCACAAAATGCTTCTGTGATTAAATTTTAAAAGATTAAGTGAGCCAAGACATGCAGGGCCTTGAACATCAAGCCAGATTGTGACGTCAAGCCAACAATTCTTTAGCTATGGAAGCTCACACAGCTTGGTGGATGGTTTATTGCCCAGGTTTACAGAGGGTGGCAAAAGGCCCTAGGACAGCCATTCCTCACAGGGAGGGGGACCGGATAGGGTAGAACAGGGAGAGGCCAAGATAAGTGACTGGAGTCAGGGCACATGAAAACATCTCGTGAAGTTTCTTGCTTGACACATCTCCAGGATTTCATTTGCTGGTGCCCTTTGGGCAGGAAATCACAGGGGCTGTCCAACATCTTGATAAGCCTCAGGCAGTCACCAGATTCCACGCCTGTGGCCTTGGACCCCTTGCCACCCACAGAGTAGAGAAGTCCTCTCTGCTATTTCTCAATCTCAGGAAAGCTCTTCCTTTCCTAGTTTCTACCCCCAGCAAGAAGAATGGTGCTCAGGTAAGCGTTTGATCAAGAACTATCTTCTTTCAGAGACAGTTCCATTTTCTTCCTCTTAATCTGCTTGCTTGTGAATTCATTTTAAGGGGGGGAGGCAGGGCGTGCCGGAAGCCGGGGTACCCCACTGCAAATGGGGAGACATGAAACTTCCTCATGGAGCCTTTGGGTGCTGGTGACTTGGACTGTGGGAGAGCCAAATGGTCCCCACCAGGCTCTTGTGACTTTTCTCCTGTCTCCTTATACTCCCTCTTTCTCTCCAGTCAAATCTGCAACCATGGAGAGACGTATTGTGCTCAGGGACCAAGGCGGCATCCTACCACGACATTCCAAAGCTAAATTGTTTTAGTAACATCAGGTTTCACAGATTTTCTTGCTGTTCAAAAGTTGGGTTTTTTCCCCCTTTGTACCCTTGTATCTGACATTGTCCTAACAGAAAATACAGGGCCCGAACAGGTACAGGTAATGGAGGAGAGTAATGAAAGGACAGGTCACACGGGTATGGGCAGGGTTAAAGGAAATCTTTAAAGGACGCTAACTGAAGACCCCAGAGACAAGGACTGAAAGGGAAAGGGAAGAAGTTACCAGAACTCAGGAGGGCTGTGGGTATAGGAAAGGACCACCAGACAGGGGCGCAGTCCTTAGACAGAGTAACATGCCCACTGCTAATTCACAGCCTGGCAGAGAGTCAGAAAGTCACAAACCCCCAATCACCCTCCTCCCAAACCCCAGCTCCTGTCCGTGTCTCGCTTTCACTAAAAGCAACCAGAAGCCAGAGAAAGGGGGAAACCTTCGAAGAGGATGATGAAGACACCCAGAGGAGGGTAGAAAAGATGGAAATGAGATTTGATGGCAAATGGAGAAAATCCATTTCTCTCTCTCTCTTTTTTTTAAGATGCTATTTATTTGAGAGAAAGAGAGAGAGAATGAGTTGGGGGAAGGACAAGTTGGGGGAAGGACAGAGGGAGAAGCAGACTCCCCACTGAGCAGGGAGCCCAACGAAGGGCTCGATCCCAGGACACTGAGATCACGTCCTGAGCTGAAGGCAGCTGCTTAACTGACTGAGCCCCCTAGCGACCCCCAAACCCATCTCCTCTGATAGCCTTCTCACAGTTGGTATTTCCTGGGACTTTCTCTCTCTGTGTGATTGGATCAATTTCTCATGGTACTCCTCAAGATGTATTTGACTGTCTGCACCTATCTGCTGTCACTCTTTCAGAATAGTCTCTCATTATCATCATAAATGCCTTGAGAATGGGGGCACCTGAGTGGTTTGGTTGGTTAAGCGCCTGCCTTCAGCTCAGGTCATGATCCAAGGGTCCTGGATGCAGCCCTGTGTCCTCCCTGCTCAGCGGAGAGCCTGCTTCTCCTTCTCCCTCTGACCGCCCCCCCCCTTGCTTCTGTGCACTCTTTTTCTCTCTCAAATAAATAAAAAAAGTCTTTTAAAAAAATAAGTGTTTTGAGAATGGGATGTAGTTTTGTGAGAGGTTTTTGTTTTTTTTAAGGTGGGGTACACACATACTTGTAAATATTTTAAGTTTATTATTTTGACTGCTCTAGAAAGAAAGCCATTGTAAGAGTGACTTAGACTGTGTCCCTCGCAATAGAGTAGACATTAGGGGGACACACTAATGGCCAGGAGGAAAGTATCTCCTGTCCTCATAAAGCCGACACGCTGGGACCTTTCTGGCCAAGAGGTTTGTCCATACTCATACCAGTCATTGCGACAGTTCACATTCTCTTCGTGACCTTAAATCATGAATTCCCTCATGGTAGATGGACCACCTTTAGTCACTGAGATTGTCCAAAGGTCATGGCAGGGTCTTCCAACTTCCTGGCCCCTAAGAGGAATTCTCAGTCCCGGGAGAAGGAATCCCGAGCTCAGGGTCCTGCTGTCACCACACATAACCTGTACAGACTTTTTTCCTATTGCCTCCTACAGACCTGACATGGTCTGGGAGGTTAAGAAGAGGTGTGTGAACCCTGGAATATTCCCACCTTAGTATAAGGTCGGTGTTGCTATAGAGAGAATCCAAGCGTTAGCATCAGAGATAACTGGTCTGAATCCAGGTTCCAGAACTCCAAAGCAGTGCGGTGTTTGGTGAGTATCTTAACCTTTGCAAGCCTCCTTTTTCCTCCTCCGTAACATGGACACAGTAATCCCCCAGTAGCAGGCTGGCCCTGAGGACGAGTGAGCCTCCAGCAGGTGCTCCGTCTTGTTTGTGTTCCCAGGAATACCAGCGGAGGGTTTCTGAGCCTGGATCCCACCGCCCCAGCCTGGGAGAGCACACTCGCACCGGTGAATGGAAGTGACCACGCCTTTCTGCAGACTTTCCCCTTGGGGATCCTGATCGTGTCCTTGCTGAGCCTGGCCTTTGCCCTCGGTGGGCTGGTGGGAAACCTGATCGTGCTGTGGCTCCTGGGCTTCCGCGTGCGGAGGAACACCTTCTCCGTCTACATCCTCAACCTGGCAGGAGCCGACTTCCTCTTCCTCTCCTTCCAGGTTGTCTATATCCTAGTGAAGCTTGTCAACTTCCATTCCGTGTCCCTTTCCATCCCCAGGTTTTTCGTCTTCGCGTGGACCTTTGCCTACATCGCAAGCCTGAGCCTTCTCAGTGCTATTAGCACAGAGCGGTGCCTGTCAGTCCTGTGTCCCATCTGGTACCGCTGCCACCGCCCAAGACACACATCAGCTATGACGTGCGCCCTGCTCTGGGCCCTCTCCTTGCTGCTGAGCATCCTGGAAGGGGAGTACTGTGGCTTCCTGTTTCGGGGTTTCAATGACAATTGGTGTCGGGCGTTTGATTTCATTGCTGCCACCTGGCTAATTCTCTTATTTGTGCTTCTCTCTGGGTCCAGCCTGGCCCTGCTCAGCCGATCGCTGTGTGGCCGCCATCGGCTGCGGCTGACCAGGCTGTATGCCACCGTGGCGCTCACAGTGCTGGTCTTCCTCCTCTGTGGCCTGCCCTTTGGCATCCACTGGTTCCTCTTACACTGGATTCTGGTACAGTCCTCGGATACAGTCCTCAAGCATCTTTATCTGGTTGCTGTTCTCCTGTCCTGCATCAACAGCTGTGCCAACCCCATCATTTACTTCTTCGTTGGCTCCTGTAGACAGCGGTGGGCTCAGCGGCACAGGACCCTCAGGATGGTCCTCCAGAGGGCTCTGCAGGATGTATCAGGAGGGGATGAGAGTGAAGCCAGACTTCCTCAGGAAACTCTGGGGATGGCCGGAAGAAGTGTGGTGTTCTGAGTCAGTCTGTCTCCCTCAGACAAATGTGCCTTTGAGAGCCAACTCTCTCCCCAACAGTTTGGGAGGTTTTCTTGACTTCTCTCAGCCTCTGGGTGCCCTGGTCTTAAAGCCTTCAAGTTTTAAGATAAAGCTGAAGGTTGAGATAACAATCCTCCTCGTGAGGACTGAGACAGAGCCTGTCAGGCAGACACTGAAGTCCAGTGCCCCAAGGACAGCCTCCCCCAGGACCTTCACACCATCCCCAGCTTTGCCAACTCTCAGGTCCCCTTCTGAACAGTCCCACCTTCAACAGAGGCTGAACGAGATACAGGAAAAGTCGACATTTTCTTTGGTCACTGCACTCAAGAGGGACTAGAAGAACATTCCCTCACAACCTTCTATGGTCACCCTCCTGCCATCTGTCTCCATAAAATTAAAATAATTGAAGTGCTGTCTAGTCCCAAAGAGCTATCGTCTTTGATTTTGGAAGGCCCTGGAATATCTCCCTAGCTTAATGGATGTCTGTTGAATAAATGACTTAATGAATAAATATACTTAATGAATAAATAAATGATAAATTTTTACACCAAGCCTGTACTAAATGTCCATTTACCAGATTCAAGTCACCATCTGTTTCTTTCTGTCACCATTGTCAGTTTGTGCAAGCACAAAGTTGAGTTTTATAACTGGGCAAATCGAAGTCAAAGCGTGCTTAAGGTCTAAGGTAGGTCGTCTTACTGTAACTTCCTGTCCCTTGCCCTCCAGAGGAACCCCATGTATGTACCTTCTCATTCCCGTCTCTGTGCCTCTGCCTGGCTCTCCCTCTCTGGAGCTCTCTGATCCTTCGTGGCATGTTTCTTTTTTTTTTTTTTTAAGATTTTATTTATGTATTTGAGAGACAGAGAGAGCAGAGCAAGAGAGAGAGAGAGAAAGAGAGCGTGAGTGCACGAGCTGGGGGGAGGGAGAAGCAGACTCCTGGCTGAGCAGTGAGCCTGATGTGGGGCCTGTGGGGCTCGATCCCAGGACCCTGGGATCATGACCTGAGCCAAAGGCAGACTCTTAACCAACTGAGCCACCCCCTTTATGGCACATTTCCAATGTGTCTTACCAGACTCTGTATTCTCTGAGGACAGGATCTTCTTCAGATTTACCTTCTCTTCCACAGAGCTCGCAACGTTCATTTTATTAATTCAATTACAGAAAAACATTTCTAAAATGATATGTTCTGTAAAAATTATAATATGTTAAGTTTAAACATTGCATTGTCTCATAATTTTTCAGTTCTTTAATTGAGGTACAATTAGGAGAGAGCAATGGCACGGATCATAAGTGAATGGTGCGGTGAGTTATGGCAACAGTACGCCTACGTGACTCAAACCCCAAGCAAAGCACAACACATTTTCTTCACCTCAGAAAGTTCCCTCACGTCCCTCCCAGACATTCCTCCTGCCCCAGAGGAAATGATCATTCCTGCTTTTAACACCAAAAATGAGGTTTCCCTGACCTTTGATTTCATATATTTAGGATGATTCAATGTACTCTTTTGTTCCTATCTTGTATCACTCAGCATAATATTTTTAGGATTTATGCAGTCCATGACATTGCATGTCAGTAGTTTGTCATTTTAATAAAGCTGAGTACTATTTCATTGTACAGATATTCCACCATTTATTTTCATATTGATAGATACCTATGTGGTATTCCATTACTGGTTATTGTGAATAAAGCTACTGTGAACATTCTTCTACAAGGCTTTTTCTGGATATATGTTTTTATGTCTCTTGGATAAATAACCTTAAGTGATATTGTCGGGTCACGGAAAGATGTATGCTCGACTCTGAGAAATTTCCAAGCTCTTTTCTAAAGTGGTTGTGTTATTGCACATCTCCACCAGCAATGTCTAAAAGTGCCAGTTGCTCCAAATCCTTCTTAACAAACATTGCCAGTCTTTTGAATTTTAGTCATTCTAATGAGTATAAAGTGGCATCTCATTGTGTATTAATTTGCATTTCCAAATGACTTATGAAATTGGCATCTTTCCATGTGCTTATTGGCTACTTGTATTTTTTTTGAAGTGTCTTAAGTTTTGCCCGTTTTTATTAAGTGTTTCCCTTTTTTGTTATTTATTTGTAGGAGTTTCTATTTATGCCAATGAGTCTTTCCTTAGTTATGTGTGTTATAAATATTCATCCAGTTGGTGGTTTGCCTATTCATTTTTAATGAATTTTGCATTTTAGAGCACTTTTAGATTTATGGAAAATTTTCGCAGAAAGTACAGAGGGTTCCCACATACTCCCTCTCCCCATCCCCACTCCCCCTGCCACAGCTTCTCCTATTGCTAACATCTTCATTTAATGTGCCACACTTATTAAAATTGATGCACCAATACAGAGGCATTATTATAAAGTGAAGTCCATCATTTACTCAGGGTTCCTTATATAACTCAATGGATTTGGCCAATACAGGGTATCACACGTCTGCCATGACAGTATCATATGGAGTGGTTTTGCTGCCCCAGAAACTGAATATGCAAATACAGGGGTCTTTAAAAAATTATTATTATTCATCCTAGTTCAAGGTTCTCTGAACTACCTGGATCTGTGGTTTGGTGCCTGCAAATAATTGAAAAGCTCTTGGCCATTATTACTTCAAATAGATCTTCTGTTCCTTTTCTTCTTTGCTTTTCAATATCCCTGTTCTATGTATTCTATACCTTTTGTTGTCATCCCACTACTCTTGAATACTCGGTTCCCTTTTTTCAGTCAGTTTGGGAAAATTCTAGTAATTTATCTTGAGGCTCACTCACTGATCCTTTGAAAAGCAGTTAGCTAGTCTACTGATGAACCTGTCAAGGGCCGAGGGGAAGCGATAGGAGTAGAGCAAATCAAATGTTGAGAAACATCTCATGAGGAGTGGTGACTCAGAGAACTCCACGTTCTCAGTTGCCAGAAGATCCCTGTACAGTAAATCACAGGGGCTGTCCAGCATATTGAACAGTCTTACTCCGTCACCAGGCTTCACCCCTGCTCCTGAGCAGAGAAGTGTCCTGTAGCAGCGGTCAGTCCCAGGAGGCTTTCTCTTCAGCACAGGTCAGCTTGTCGCCTCCTGCTGAAACAGTGGAGGAAAGACACCTTGATGGAGTATTTATTTCCAAAGCCACCGTTGGGTTTTTCCTTCCAGTGCACATCCATGTAACTTGATCTGGGGATGCAGTATTCAGGGGCTCCTGCAGGAAAAGACAGCAGGCATGGAGAACCTTCCGGCCATGTTGGGTGCTGGCAGCCTTGACTATGGAAATCTGAATTGGCAAATCCAGTTCATCCCCCTCTCCCCCATTAGAGCCTTGTCCCACTTGCCCCTCCATCCCAGCCATTCAAACTGTGCTGTCATGGTGAGAAATCTGTTGCTTTCCTTAATTTAGGGAGCAAGATTGGGAACATGCACGCATCCCAAAGCTTAAGTACTGTGAATAACCCAGTCATCTGTTTGACTTGCTTTTTGAAATTTACTTTCCTTTCAGTATCTCTCAGGATGCCAGCAGAAAACAGATGGCCTAAAATGGGATAATTCAGAAGAGTTTAATTAAGGTACAATCCACCAATATGGGCAGATTTAGAGAAAATTACATGGGATGGTGACCACTACCCCTTAAGGAAAGTAATAGCAGGGTCCTTAAGATCACTAGGCTTGAAAGACAAGGGGAAGAAGTTACCAGAACTCAGCAAGGCCGTGGTTGTAGGAAAGGACCACCAAACAGGAGTGGAGTCCTTAGGCAGAGCAACACGTCCATGCTAACTCACAGCCTGTCAGAGGACAGCCAGAAAGTCACAAACCCCCAGTTGCCCTCCTCCCACCCTCCAGCTCCTGTCTGCCCTATCTCCCTTTCCACTGAAAGCAACCAGGACCCAGAGAGAGAGGGAGCCCATCCATGAGGATGATGAGGACAAAGAGGAGAGTAGAGAAGTTGGAAATGAGATTTGATGGCAAATGGAGGAAATCCATCTCTTCTTATGGCCTCCTCACAGTTGGCATGTCCTGGGACTTTCTGTGTGTGATTGGATCGATTTCTCTTTGTATTTCCTCAGAGACTGGTTGTCTGCACATCTCCATCTAACATCACTTCTTGGGACTAATCTCTCATTACCAACACAGATGCCTTGAGAATAGAATGTAGTGGGTTGTTTTTTTTTTTTTTTAAGAAGATAGGGGTACACAGGTGTTTATAAGTGTTTTAAGTTTATTATTTGTGTTGCTTTAGGAAGATATCCATTATGATCTTGACTTAAACAAGAGAGAAGTTACCAGGACTGAACTGGTGACTCCATGGCATTAGACACACTGCGCTTTCCACTTGATGCTCCCATCCCCCGGGGTGACTTCATCCAAGATGGCTCTACATGGGCCCTTAAGACTTTAGCTCTCCTTCCAGCAGTGAAGAGAAGGAAAGACACAATTCAGAAGTTGGCTACATTGCTTCTGCTCACTTCCCATTGGCCAAAATCAAATTACATGGTGCATCCAGCATTAAGGTGGGTTGGGAATAGGATTTTTTTTCCTGGTCTAAAACTCAAGGAATTATTATGTAAGAGAGGAGGGAGATGGATATTGGATCAACTAGCCATTTCTATAACCCTGAATCTCTCTCACATTCTGAGCTCACATGAGGATTTTTTGGGGGGGAGCTTTTCTCATGATGGATGATGTGGCAGAGAACAGTGGGATAGCCTCAGGCAGGACTCCAGGAGACCAAGGCCCTTGGGCACTGGACCTGCTATTCACAATGGGATCTCAGGAAAATCCCTTTGACTCTTTAAGCCTCAACTTTTTCCTGTGTTAAATGAAGATATTATAAAAGATGATCTCTAAGGGACTTGTGCTAAATGCTGGGGACATGATGGTAAACAACATCAACCCAAAAACCCCAAGCAGATCTAGGCATTGTAAGCTTTGAGTTTAATAGGAGACCAAGAAAGGAAAAAGACAAACACAAATTAGAGCTTCAAACTGTGTTCAGTTCCATGAGTGAAAACGCCATGTCGCCCTGAGGGAGGACAGCAGAGTTTGTGGATTTCCTCCATCTCCTCAGGGCATCCAGGACTGCAGGAACTGAGAGTGATGGATAATTCAGGCCATGATGCTAACTGTGGGGTCAGTAGGTTCTAGTTTCTTCCATACTGATACTCCTGCCCTGTGTGAGCCCCTGGCCAGTTGGACTGATGGGGTCTTTTTAGAGGCAAGAAGGGGCTGCTGGGTGTTGTGGTTGGTCTTCAGCTGTCCTATACCCACTCTTCCTTCTTCCATATTGGATGGACTTCACTTCTTTGCTGTTTACACAATTTGCCTTTCTCGTTTAAGAAAACACACAAGTGGTCGCCATTCTAGATTTGTTCCTGAGAGTCACCTGATTCCTCCCGAAACCACCTTCCACGTGCAGTGGACACACCACCCTGGGAGTGGGGCTGCAGGGCTTGGGAAGGGTGAGGACTCTGACACAGACCTCTGCCTGGGCTTGTTACCGAAATCCAAGTTGAGCAGCTCACTGCTGGAAAGCCAATACTCAAGAGACAGTTGTTGGTTGAAAAGGAAAGGCTGCTTTATTCAGGTGGCCAGCAACCTGGAGAGACTGAGAGCTGATGTCCAAAGACCATCTCTGAGATTCTGGGTTAAGGATCAAGTGGGCCTATTTATTTATTTATTTATTTGTTTTTAAGAGTGAGAGAGAGAGCACATATGAGTGGTGTAGGGAGCAGGGGAGGGGCAGAGAGAGGAGGAGAGCACAGAGCCCTATGCGGGGCCAATTCCCTGATCCAGAGACCTTGACTTGAGCTGAAATTAAGAGTCTGATGCTCAATGGCCGACCCACCCAGGTGCTCCTCCAGTAGGGTTTTTAAAGGGCAAATTCAGGGTAGGAGCTGACATATTGATGGAAATGGGTGGGGAAACTCACAACTATTCACAGGGAAAGGTAGAGCATCCACACTGACCAAACATACATCTCACGTTCACTTTGGATCAGAGACAGTGCCAGAAAGAGGCAAAATGCAGCCCGACGTCAGGAGGTTATCCCAGGTCAAGAGGAGTGGGCTATGGGTGTGCTCGGAGAGCCAATCTAAACTAGATGTGGTTTGGGGCTCCTTATCTCAGGGAAGGAATCCAGTGCCTTGCTTGTTCCTAGGCTGGAACTCTATCTGCTGACCTTGAGTCTAAGCTTCCGCAGAGAGAGCTGGTGGGTTTGTTACTGAGGTCTGAAAGGACAATAGCTGATTAGGAGGAAACAGTTCCCTGAAAAACAGTTCTCTGCTGCTTTCAACCTCATTCACCTTATGGGGCACAGTTTCAATCCTCCCTCGAGTCATGATCATTCCTCAGTCTTGAGGAATGGGGATGGTGACCAGTCTGGCTACTTGCTTATCTATTTGGGGGAGATGGATTTGGGGTAAACATCAGTTTTTGCAAATCTTAGCTGTAACATGCTTACACGCAGGGACTAAGCAGAAGTTTCTAAGCTATAGGTCACAGCAGCAAGGGAAATAGAAGGAATATAGAGTCGGACATGCTAAGTTTCTCCCTGCTGAAGATTCAAGTCCAGACCCTACCACTTTTGGGCATGAGACCTGGAGCCTATCACGCTACCTCCTTGTGCTTCTGTTTCCTCATGTGCAAGATGGGAATAATAATAATACTTGCTTCACATGGCTATTTAAAGTTCATGACAAGTAAACACTCAACTGCTACATTCACCTACAAGTGAGTTGCTCCTTGTTTTTTATCTGGAATCTGTGAGAGCAGCCCTCTTTTCAACCAAAACCCTTCATAAAGTGGAAATAAGTACTTTTTTAAAAAGCCCCCTTACCTCCCCAAATTTTCTTATATGAGTGTTTTGATCTGCAAAGAAAACTGTACTCAGAATCACATGTGGGGACAATGAGTGGGTTTTGTACTACGTATCTCTTAGGAAAATCACTTAATGTATTTCTGTATTTCTTTGCCTCTATTCAGACCCAGTGCTGGCTCTCTCTTTCCCTAGCCTAGCCTCTTATTCCTCTGAAGTGCAGAGAAATTCCGTTAAGCTCTGAATCCTCTCCCTAAATTATGTGCTTAAATCTTCCAGGTGCTCACTGAAGCCATATGCTGGCCCTCCCTGGGTTGGTAACCTCACAGCAGCCATCGTTAGTTCCTTGTGCAAGCATTAGGAATTCTTTCAAACACACACCAGAACATTCCACAGAAGGAATAATAAGAACTGAAATTTTCTTCATTTCCTTATGTGTGTGTCCCTGGGTAACTAATTTCATTAAGGACTTTTTTTATGTTACATTGAATCTAAATTTTCCCTTAGTACCCTTAGACTTCTCATTCATTCATTCATTCATTCATTCTTCATTTATCGACTAAAAATTCCTTGACTACCCATTGTGTCACTCCAACAGAGTTAGGCTTTGGGGACACAGCAATGGATGAGAGTAAATCCATCTCTGTCCTCATAAAGCTGACACCTTGAGCTACTTCTGGCCCAACAGCCTAAGGTGTCCTCACAGTGTCATAGCAAGAAGTCATGTTCCCTTCATGACCTAAGCATGACCTCCTCTCTCTTGGTGGGTGGACCTCTCTCAGTCACTGAAATTATCCACTGTTCATGCCTAAACCTTCTGACTTCCTGCCCCTGAGCAGAAACCACTGTCGCAGAGGAGAAGTAATGTTCTTGTCCTGTTGTCATCCCACACAGCCTATCCAGACATATCTCCTCTTGCCTCTAGGGACCATGTGATGGCCTCAGACAGTCAGTGGGAATATTTGGATCACAGAACATTCCCATGTCAGTAGATGGTCTGTGTTGCAGTAGAGAAAGCCCAGGTTTTAAAGATGGAGAGAACTGGGTTTGAATCCAGGTTCCAGGACTCCAAAGCTGTGTGGCCTTCAGTAAGTATTATAGTCTCTGCAAACCTCCCTTTCCTTCCTCTGTAATATGGAAACAGTAATTTCCATGTTGCAGACTAGCCCTGAGTGAGCATACGGCAGGTGCTCAAGTCTTGTTTGTGTTCCCAGGGACACCAGTGGAGGATAACCCTGGGAATACATTCAGATCAGAGATTAAGTCTCAGAAATTTGAGAGTCAACACTGCCTCAACAGCCTTGGCAATCATCTACTCTTCTCTCAACCTCGTGCCTCCAAAATGTCTCAGTGATTCCCCAAAGTCTTCAAATTGTTTTTAATCTGGCTTTTCCAGTTTTTCCTCAGAGAAATCACTGATCTTCTGAATCTTCTTTATCAAATGTTTGCTCGCTCTGTCTCCTCCTCCTCCTCCTCCTCCTTCTTCTTCTTTTGCAAATTTTCATAGCAATAGAAGGACTCACTGTCCAAAAACCATAAAACCCGTGTTCATAATTATTCTCTGTCTATGGCATAGGAAGAGAAAATCCCTTATTTTCTCCCCAGACTACGTTCCCCTAAGAATCAAGTTTGGTCCCATGACTGGGGGCATCCTGCATATATAAAGCTTGAATAAGTGAATTCTGCTACTTTAAATCTCATTGGGTTCTCTGAGTTTGGGAAAAATGATGTCCTTTGAGACATACTCTCTACCCGCAAAAGACTAGTCCAGGTAATTCAGTCTATGAAAATTCTTCAGGTGGCATTTGTCCATGGCATGGTGAGAGCTGGCTTTAGGGTCTAATAAAGAGAACCATGCTTTTGCCCTTGAGAATTGGTAAATGGCTATTCAGCTCTGGCCTCCACCAGTATAGAGTCAAGAAATATGGCCCACCAGTTCTAATTTGGCCATTGCAACCTGTATTGATTTCAAAATACTAATCTGGCCATTGCAACCTGTACTGATTTCAAAATAGAAATTATCTTGGAAACCACTTATTATTAGCTCACAGATACTAGGTTTGGGAACACTCTGTAAGCCTCAAGATTTTGTACCACTTGTTCTAGCTATGACTTTCAGTCGGTTCCATGGCCAGTCCCCATAAGGAGCAGGATTGGAAACATCTGATCCTTTCATAGTTATGCCAGTCATATTGATAAAAACTTAGAGTCGGTACAGAATTCTGGACTGTTCTCTGCTAGTGGTTACTCACTCCTCACAGAACTCAGCAGACAAGGAGGGACCACCATGAGATGGTGTGACACCACCGCAGGCTGTCTGCTCCTCACAGACTGTGAGACTGCCTTCAGATTGACCTTCAGAGAGAGGAGCTAATGAATGAACAGAGTCCTCAGGAGACGACACAAGGTAGCTACGAAAATGATGCCAACCACAATTTTCTATTTTTCCAAACAAATATATCAGTCATTGCTGTAACACAGTTCAGTACTCTGAACTCTGGTTCCCGGACTCCAGATCCAGTGCTCTTTTCTGTCCAGCACTCTGCTGATTCTGCATCCTATGGGCATTTCTTGATTTCCAAGTGTTGCAGTAGGGCTTGGATATGTAGGTTTGGCTCATCTAGAGTGCAGGGTAGTGGGAGGAGGCAGGATTAGATGGCTGTAGCCTCTGCACCAGACAGGTGTCACTGTGATGCCACTGACTTAGACTGAGGATTCCTATGACAGTCAGCCCTGGGAGTCTGGTGATAGCCTCAACTGTACAGCTTTGGTTGAATACATCCATCATGAGGAGGTCTGTGGAGAAGTTTCACTTGTGTGTGAATGGAACACTGTCGGGCTTCACCCAAGCAACTGGTTCTTTTGATGTCAGTGGTGTTCGTCTTCATATTGGCCACAAGGAGACAGAGTTCCTGGATGCTTAAACTTAGCCACTGCGGCCCACATTGAACTTGCTCGACCCTGACATCCCTCTATTACAGCATTTACCACGTTGTGCCATAATGACTCATTTGTATGTCTCTTCCTCCACCACAAGGAGAAGTCCTTATGAACAGATAGCATGTCTTCGAATCCCTAGCACATGGGACTTGTCCTGCCATTATGAAGGTGCTTGGCAATTATTTTTCTCAAGCAAGCCCTACACGAAGATCATGGTGTGTCCAGCTCCTTCCAGAGAAGACTGGCTCTGTCACCAGGCACTACCGTAGCTCTTGCAAGTATCTCCCACTCAGGGGAAGAGAAAGTGTCCTCTGGAGTCAGTCAGTCTGAGGAAGGCTCTTCTCTTTCATTGCAGGTCTGCTTGCTGCCTCTGGGGGCAAAGAAGAAGGGAAGGAAAGTATCTGTTTGTGAGCCCCTTCTTCCTAAAACTACTGATGATGTCCTTGTAACTTCACCTTGGGGTGGATCGTGCAGGACATCCAGGAGTTTCCTTCAAGGATAGAGAAAAGGTTTGAAAGTCCCTTATGTCACCTTTTGGGAGCTGACATCCACAACTATTTATTTATGCATGAATTCAACAAACATTATTTAAACCTCTTTTATCAAGCACTTTGCTATTTCTGTGTGGAGTAGACAGCTTTTAAGTAAGTCTCTGGTTAACAGACTCTATCTTTTTCACCAACCCTGTTCATTCCATCCCGAACATGTATTGATTGATGTCCAGTAAACGCTGAGCCCTCAGGGCCATTCACTTGTTCTCTAGTACACCTGGAAAGGAGAGCACTGATTTACCTGCTTCCTGAGAAACAGCTGGGTCTGTTTCCAATCCTACTTATGCTGGTCAGACTTTTTCATGTAATTACCTAACTTAACAAAATACGATGTAAATCAATGTAACAAGAGAATGAAAGGAGAATTATAATTTCAATGAAAATTAATATGAAAGTTTAAAGGGGCCATAAAAGCTAGTTTCAAAATCATTGTTATTGAATTAGCCTGACAACTCTACTAGATTGAAAAAAATCCTAACAATTGTGAAAAATATCCTCATGCAGAATGCTATACATAGGATATTATGCTCTCCACTTTACTAAATGCAACTGCAAATCACAGACAATGCTTAATGGATGTGCTTTCTGCAAGAAAGAGTAGAATTCTATCTGCTAATCCGTATTCAAAGGGAAGTCCTTCTCTCCCCTGCATTTTTGGTGAATGAACTCTAGGTAAAAATAAAATATTTATACAAATGTACCCTTTTTTCTAATTGCCATTTAACAGATCTTTGCAATTAACTATCCACGTGTAGGCTTGAATATATCATTGAGTGGGCTTTTCATAGCAAAGTCTCTCAGTCATTCTTCTGTTGGTTCTATAAATAATAACTGAACATCTTCTATGTTCTAGCCCCTGTGCCAGGCACTGGCGATCCAAAGGCAACACACGCATCTTCAAGGAACTCACAGTCTGTGGAAGGAAGGAGCCTGCTGCAAGACAGACTGCGGCACAATGTGGGGGACATGGTTCAGTCTGTAACAAGAACCTTATTCAATATTTGCTGAACAAATCCATTGAAGAAATTTTCTGACTATCTGAAATAGTTTCTAATTCAAATGACATTTTTTAAAAAAGACAAGTAGCTTAATTTGACTGTAGCACGAGACCCATGAAAAGAAATCATAGGACATAAGACTTAAATTTTTTAATATCTACACCAAATATTAAAAAATAAATAAATAATTTAATGGAGGGGAGGAAGAATGTTATGTGTGCTGAACTCTTTACATTTTATAAGAGAAGTCACTCGAGGGGCGCCTGGGTGGCTCAGTCAGTTAAGTGTCTGCTTTCAGCTCAGGTCCTGATCTCAGGGTTGTAGGGTTGATCCCCATGTTGGGCTCCCTGCTCAGGAGGAAGACTGCTTCCCCCTCTGCTCCTCCCCTGTCCCTCTGCTCATGCTCTCTCTCTCTTGCTTGCTCTTTCTCTCAAATAAATAAATAAAATCTTTTTTAAAAATTAAAAAAAAGAGGGGCGCCTGGGTGGCTCGGTGGATTAAGCCTATGCCTTCAACTCAGGTCACGATCCCAGGGTCCTGGGATTAAGCCCCGAATGGGGATCCCTGCTCAGCGGGGAGCCTGTTTCCCCCTCTCTCTCTGCCTGCCTCTCTGCCTACTAGTGATCTCCGTCTGTCAAATTAATAAATAAAATCTTTAAGAAAAAATTTTTTAAAAAAGAAGTCACTTGATCCACTTGTTGATGCAGATAAACTAAAAATAGAAATATAAGCTTACTATTCCGAGTTAATAATAGTAAAAGAAACAGGAATGGAAATTTTAATAACTGGTGGCCTCTGGAGAATAGGACTCAGGGATACTGTCACTTTATACACCGTTTCTCCGCCATTTGCAAAGAAGTTATACAAATGAATGCATCACTACTACGATAAAGAAAACAAACACCACAAAAGAAATGGGGTCAAGCCATGGTGAATTTTTGATCACTCTATGATATACTTTAGCTCACAAGAACCACACAAGGCAAGCACACATTGCCTAATGTTGCTACCCAGTTTATTTGCCCTGACCTGAATACTCCAAGGCCTTCAGACTCCAGCCTCCTTTCCAACTTGCTGCTCCTGTCTCCCCTAGAGGCCTTATGATCCTACATGGCTCCCCACCACATCAGCATTCAGCCCCATTCAGCCCAGGATGGGAACTGTGGGTGGGGGGAAGCCATGTTCCTTCTACTGAAGCCCTAACCGTGGAGTTTGTTACACGGTGCCTCCCACATCGAAGAGGTTGGGAGATGGGGTCCTTTCTCTGTTCTGAAACTCTCAGAATTCTTACCTGACCAAGGAGGAAAATGGATACTTTGGGTGGCCTCTGCACCTCTTGACCATCTCTAACATTCTATTATTGAGTTGAATCTATTCATTTATTTGGAAATAATTGACATCTTAGAATAAAGTGTCTTTAAATTCATACACATGGTATCACTGGCTATTTACTTAGGCCTCCCTTAATTTTTCTCAGCAACTTTTTGTAGCTTCCAGCACATAAGTCTCGCACATCTTTTGTCAAGATCGTATTTTATGTTTTCTAATGCTGCTGTACATGATATTTTTTACCTCATTTTCTGGTTGCTCATTGCTAGAATACAGATATACAATTAAGAGGAAAATGGCTGGATAGGAGGCTTCTGACTCGCCCTCCTCCCATGGAGGATCAATTCTCTTTGAGAGAAATCCAGAAAGGAGTTGACTGACTCCTACACATCAGGCAACGGAGAAAGTGTGAAGAATTTATTTCTGTTTATGAAAAGAAGGAAAGAAACAGAGAAGAAAGAGGAAGAGGGGAATTAGCAAGACGGCAGATGGCTGGCTGGATACCAGGTAAGACAAAGGGCTGGTGAGGAACCTCTCATGAGGGAAAACAGAAATGTGTGATATTTATACATAGATTATTTGTATACATATGACCTCTTCTCATGACCCTCAAATCTTCAGTGAAGTCTACATCACACTTAGGAATAACGTGGGTAAGTTGGTGAAGGGAGGAGGAGTTGTATGTGCAAATGTTTGTAAATCAATTTAGATGAGCTTTCTTCTGGAACGATATATCAGAGGGAAAAGAGCTCAGGTATAAAATAGATCCTGGAGACAGAGGTGAGGAAGAATGCAAGGCCCTCAATGACATCTGGGTTATCCATGACAGTATGAATTAAACATGGGGCAAAAAAATAAAAGAAAAACACTCAGGCTTGGGGACAAAATGATGTCAGGAATGAGACTGAAGTGCCCAACAGCAAACCCCTTCGGGCCCTGCATTCTCCAACAGTCTTGTCAGTTCTACATTCATGATATATATAAATAGGCCAATAGCCCAGGAGAACCACTATTGTGGTTTGTCTCAAGATCAGAATGGACTCTGCCCCCAAGACTCTCTCATAACTCAACATTCTCAAGTCCACCCTGACAGAAGACACAAACGTGAGCCTCTGCAATGACTTCAGACACCAACTCTCTGGAGTGGAGCCAAACATCCAAGGTGAAGGGCACAGTCCTCACGAGACGGCCTTCACCTCAGACACCACCAGTTGAACCTCTGGTCAACGTCACTTCTAAGCAGCCAGCTATTAATTCAGTGGTTTGCACTATCCCCTCAGGTTCCATAATTCTCTAGAATGACTCACAAAACTCAGAAAAGCAATACACTTATGATTACAGTTTTATTGTAGCAAAAGAATACAAATCAGAATCAGGCAAAAAAAAAAGAGAAATATAGGGCAAGGTCTGGGACATGAAGTTTCCATTACCCTCAGGAATGTGTCATTCCCCTGGCACAGCAGTATATGGCAATATGCAGAAGACTGCCAACTAGGGAAGCTTACTTTGAGCTTCGGGATCCAGAGTTTATATTGAAGTTCTATTATGCAGGCATGATTTATTGACTCATTGGCCATGTGGTCTTGGTGGACCCAACCCTCCCCAGGACTCAAAGCCCCAATGCTCTCTCCACATGATTGGTCCTTCTAACATTGATAGCCCCCATTCTCAGTCATCTAGTCGTATCCATTGTTTAGAGCCTACCATGAGTCACCCCATTACCATAAACTATCAGGTGTGGTCTAGAAGGCCCACCATGAATAACAAATACTCTCCTGTCATTCAGGAGATTCCAAGAGTTTGGTCCTACCTCCCAAGAACCAGGGACAAAGGGCAGCCAAATTCTTTATTACACAGCCTCTCACTAGTTGCTTCTAACAACAGCCCTCAAACTAGAAATGGTAGCATGGGGGACACCTGAGTGGCTCAATTGGTTGAGCATCTGCTTCAGCTCAGGTCATGATCTCAGGTTCCTGGGATCAAGTCCCACTTCAGGCTCCCTGCTCAGCTCTTAACTGAGAACTGTAGCTGGCTGTTTATGGTGGAACGATAACTTCTCTCAAAATTCTGGGAAGGGATCTTTTCCCAGCCCCAGGACAGCATCCTAAAAAAGAAGCAGGAACAGGATTTAAAGTTAGCTCAGTGCAAAGCGCACTAAGATCAAGTATGGTCTCCTCATCCATCAATTTCTTGTGCAAACTTGGGCTCACCCTTCCCCTCTCTGGCCTCAGCATCCCCAACCATAGAAGGAGGGGTTCAGATGACATAGCCTCCACACACCTTCCACTCAGGGATTTGATGGTTCTTTACTCTCAAGACTGGCAGACAGCAGGATCTTAGAATACCTGGGTAGCTTAGACCTTCTGTCCCTTTCCCTGCTCCCCAAGAATCAGATTTCCTCTCACTTGCTTCCCACTCAATTCTAGGCAGTGCCCTCCTTCTACATACACTTATTCTTCTGGTTACTGAGAGTAATTTTCTTTCTGGGTGGGTTCTCCTGGTTCTAGATTTTAACCCACAAAGTCAAGCTGGGTTGCCATTAGGCATCATTCTCAGAATGCCATTGGAAGGCTCCATAGTTGGGTCTCCCCAGCTTCCAGTCCTGTATCCATACCTCAGCCCACTCAGCCATGACCTGAAATATCTAATTCCCTTCTCTCATCTCTACCTCAAATGAAATTTAATCTGCCTTCATCTTTTATTTTACTACAGGAGCTTTTTTTTTGCAGACAGCCAGATAAAAAATATTTTAGGCTTTGTAGACCATAGGTCTCTACAGAAATGACTCAACTCTGCCATTATAGTCTGAAAGCAGCCATAGACATTAGCAAACGAAAGGGTGTGCCTGGGTTCCCACAAGACTTTATTTACAAATTTGCTTGTAGGCCGGATTTGGCCCCTGGGGCAGAACCCTTCTTAGGGGAAGTAGGTCCTGGGAGGAGCATGGAATATACATTTGTTTAGAGGGAGATAATACTAAGAGTTGCCACTTACTCAGATGAAGTATGAGATGCATTGCCTCACTGAACCCTCACAAGCACTCTGAGGCCGGAAGGAGAAAAGGCATTGAGCGCTATTACCAGGTTGGTATGAGTGACAGACCTGAGTGCAGGTAGATCCAGGAGCCCAAGGGCAAGGACACAGCTGGCACTTGGACTAAGAGTATCAGCTAATATGATGGAGAACCCAATAGATGCCAGGCACTGGGTACATTTTTCTCATTCGATGTTCAAAATAATCTTAAGAGGTGAGTACTAACATGATCACCTCTTCTCAGACAAGGAATGGAGGCACAAACCACTCGAGGAGGCATGAGGTCACTAAGCATTAGGTTCTGAGCTCAGATTTATTCCCAGACAACCTATCTACAGAATTTCCAACTGTAGGGGCTATGCTCTCCCACTTCCCCAGCTGAGTTTCCACTGGGCGACATGTAAAGAAAAAAAGTTCTTATTTCTAATCCACAATAAAACAAAATAGACAACCTGAAGCCATATGAGTGTGTGTTCTCATGTGAATGAATATTTATGTGAGTGTCTATGTGTGAGTGTAGGTGACCACATAGGGAAGCGAGGATGTCAAGCCTACCAGGAGGCAAATTTCAGAAACACCACAAGAGAATGGTCAGTAAAATCTGGAACTAGAAACAGGAGGGTGAAAGCCATTGCTGAAAGGAAAAGTGGCCTGGACTCTTTTTCTCCCCCAGAAAAGCAGCCCCTGAGGCAATCGGCAAGGGACTGTCATAGGAAGGAGGACTGGGGTAGAAAGAACAGAGTCTGAGAGGCAAAAGTTGGCAGAAACACCGAAGGGTACGCGATGAGATCTCTCGGTAAGGCAGGGTCGTTCCTTGGAGGACTGACCTGCTCACTTCCATTTCAGAGTGTGAAGTTAGTCACCCAGTTTGAGAGTGTCGTACACATGCTCAGAAGCATTCTGAGGTCCCTGTGAGCATGAATGACGGTTGGCCATCTGCTGGATGAAATATTGTCCATTTATTGCCCCCATTTCACAGATTTGAACTTTCGGAGGGAACAAACCAATAGGGAAAGGTGGACCAGAGGAGGAAAACTCCCAAATACCATAGTCGGATCTCCCACAGCTGACTTTGCCAGCACCCAAAGCTGTCAGGTGGACATTTCCTACCTCCTGCCTCTTCATGGGGGAGCCCCACACATACCCACCCCAAGGTGGAGTCAGAGATATGAACTAGTGGGAAAAACTATCACTGGCTTTGAAAGTAAGATCAATCCTTAAGTAAATCCTTACCTTTCCTCCATTCTTTTCACCAGAGAGGGTGGGTGGACCATGCGGAAAAGAAGAGTTTTTCTGTTCATGCTTTGCCTTGTCAGAGGGTGACTGCAGGAGCTCCAGTGGAAACTGGTGCCCAAGGAGGTCTTATCAAGATGCCAGACAGCTCCTGTGACTTCCTTTCCAGGGGCCTGCTGGCCGCTGGAGTCCCAGATTCCTCGGATACACAAAACCTCACAAGATGTTAATCAACCTCAGCCTCTGCCCATCCCCACCCATCCAGCATTCTTCCTGAAGAAAATCACTGTTCCAAAACCTTCACAGTCCAGAGCAGCAAGTCTGGACACCACTGCCAAGCAGCATGAGCCCACACTAGGAGGCTTTATAATTAAAGAATAAAGTGCACTGACCTTTGTTCAGCATTCAATGCCTCCATGGCCCGGTCCACCCTATCTTTTGTTTTCTTTTGTTAAACCTTTTTAATCATAGGAGTAACATACACACAGATTTTAAGTATTTTCTTCAAATGAGACCGGACTGCATAAAATAAAAGATAAAAGCCCTCCCATTCCATTACCTGGGGGGGGTGGGGGGGACAGATCACTGTTTAGAGTTTCTATTCTTAATTGTATCTTTAGAAATTTATCTTTTTATCTTTATAATTTTATAAATTTATCTTTATAATTTTAAATTATAAATTTATATGTTAAGATTATAAATTATAAATTTACAGGGTGAGATCACACTCTCTACATCAGGCACAGTCTACTGACTTCTTTATGAAAGAGAAGGGATTTAGCACATACTTCTTCCAACTCATGATTCTTGTCAGCAGTACATTTTCAGTTTGTCAAGCGCCAGGAAACATTTTCAGTTTTATGTCCCGGGTCTTCCTTTTAAGAGGTTCCTGTTGCAGCCAAGTCAAGCTACTTGTCATCTTTTTAAAAAATGACTTAACAATTAAATATATCAAAGTTCAAGAAAATTTCATTCAAGTTCGACAAGCTAGACCTTATCCAGGATCATGATACTTAGAGTCCCAATCAATTTATTTTTAAAATTTTTTATAGCTGAATTTCTATTTTTATCTTTATTTTTTAAATTTTTGGTAACTTTTGCAATGTTTAAATTTATTTAGCATAAGCACATATTTTACAACAACACATTTGGAAAACCACATATGAGGTTGCTAAAAACATAAATTAGTTTCAGTCTAAAATTCCTCAAGATTACATAAAATATGTATCCATCAATCAAGTATACAAACATTCCAAGGTAAATTTTTTAATTTAAATTTAATTAATTAACATATAGTGTACTGCTAGTTTCAGAGGTCAAGTTTAGTGATTCATCAGTCTTGTATAATACAAAGTGCTCACTACATCACATGCCCCATTTAATGTCCAGTACCCTGTTACCCCATCCCCCCATCCCCATCCCCTCCAGCAACCCTCAGTTTGTTTCCTATGATTAAGAGTCTCTTATGGTTTTGTAAGGGCCTGCTTAGCCAGAGCTAAGTTTATGCAATAAACTTAGATTGACCCTGCCCCCCAGAGGAACTTACTTAGAAACAATTCTGGGAAACCAGAAAAATATGACTGACCAGCCCCTGATAACAGAACCCATATACCAGGACGTGTCAGGTCAGGGGGAGGTAACAGAGCCCAAAATACAAGGATGAGCCAAGCCAGGTGGAGACATCCGATTAGGAGAGCACCTTCCTAACCACCCAAGAATGTGGGCCCTGCCTTTTGGGCGCCAATTCTGACCAGAGTGATAGGCTAGTTCAAATAACTACTATAGGGTGAAATATAATTCAATTGGCCACCTGTGTGTGGCCAGGCTCAACCACAACCACATGGCCTTTACTCTATTAAAGTTAGTCAGTGAGGCTGGGAGGGGTCATCTCTTTGCAAGAGACAGCCCTGGCTGGTCAGTTTGATTTTCGATGCTTGGCGTGAAATAAAGGTTTGCTTGACCTTTGCTTTGTATCATTCTCACTCCTTTGACCATGGACGCAACAGTTTCTCTCCTTCTCTGATTTCATCTCGTTTTATTTTTCCTTCCCCTCCCCTATGATCCTCTGTTTCATTTCTTAAACTCCATATATGAGTGAGATTGTATGATGATTGTCTTTCTCTGATTGACTTACTTCTCTTAGCATAATACCCTCTAGTTCCATCCATGTCATTCAAATGGTAAGATTTCATATTTTTCAATGACTGAGTAATACTCCACTGTATATATATATATACCACATCTTCTTTATCCATTCATCTGTCGATGGACATCTGTTGATGGATATCTGTTTCCATGATTTGGCTATTGTGGACATTGCTGCTATAAACATTGGGGCACAGGTACCCTTTCAGATCACTACATTTGTATCTTTGAGGTAAATACCTAGTAGTGCAATTCCTGGGTCATAGGAATTGGTCTATTTTCAACTTTCTGAGGAATCTCCACACTGTTTTCCAGGGTTGCTGCACCAGCTTGCATTCCCACTAACAGCATAGGAGGGTTCCCCTTTCTCCATTTATCCTCACCATCTGTCCTTTCCTGACTTGTTAATTTTAGCCATTCTGACAGGTTTGAAGTAGTATCTCATTGTGATTTTGGTTTGTAGTTCCCTGATGCCGAGTGATGCTGAGCAATTTTGGGGGTGTCTGTTGTCCATCCTCTAACTTCTTCTAATGTCTTCTTTGGAGAAATGTTTGTTCGTGTCTTCTGCCCAGTTCTTGATTGAATTATTTGTTCTTTGGGTGTTGAGTTTGATAAGATCTTTATAGGTTTTGAATACTAACTAGTCCCTTAACTGATAAGACAGTTGCAAATATCTTCTCTCATTCTGTTGGTTGTCTTTTGGTTTTGTCATTAAGTCCCAATCAATTTAAAAGGATCCAAAGTATACAGTCTATTTTCTCTGAACAGAAAAAAAAATTAAATATCAATAACTAAAAGGTATTTGGGAAGTACCCAATATTTGGGTATTAAGCCATGTGGTTCTAAATAAACCATGCTCAGGATGTCTGGGTAGCTCAGTCAGTTAAGCATCTGCTTTCAGTCAAGTCATAATCTTGGGGTCCTGGTTCTTCCTCTCTTCCCTGCTCATGCTTTCTCTTGCTATCTGTCTCTCTCTCAAATAAATGAATAAAATCTTTTAAGAAAAATAACCCACACTTGAAGAAGAAGAAGGAGAAGAAGAAGAAAACTAGGGAAGTTAGAGAATTATCCAAAGAGAATGGAAACATGAAGGGTTAAAATTTGGAATAAGTGGAGCCCTTATGTATTATTGGTGGGGATGTAACATGGTACAACTACTTTGGAGAAAGGGGCTGACATGATTTTATTAAGTTAAACATATACTTTTCCACATGGTCCTACACTCCCACTCCTAGGTATTTATCCAAGAGATGTAAAAATGTACTTACAAACAAAGACTTGTTCATGAATGTTCACAGCAGCTTTATTCATGATATCTAAAGATTGAAACAGTCCAAATATTCTACAACAAGCGAATGGATAAATGAATTTTGGCAAATTCATGCCATGAGGTACATTCAGCAATAAAAAGAAGGAAGTCTGGACCCATGCAAGAAAGAAACAGAACAGGGGTGACTGGGTGTCTCAATGGGTTAAACATCTGGCTCTGGTTTTTGGCTCAGGTCACGGCCTCAGGGTTGTGAGATGGAGCCGCATGTCAGGCTCCACGCTCAGTGGGGCATCCGCTTCTCTGTCTCCCTCTGCTAATCCCCCTGCTAGTGTTCTCCTTCTCTCTCTCAAGTAAATAAATCTTTTTTAAAAAAGAAAGAAACAGTACACAAAAGATGAGATAATATACTAGTCCATCCTAAATCAGGAAAAATTACTCTTTAGTATCTTGACTGCTGGTTATGGTTATAAGGACGTATGTATTTTTCAAAAATCACTTTAACTATACATTGTGCACACAAAATGGGCACATGTTATAAAATGTGATATGTAAATTTTAGATCAATAAAGTTGATTAGAAAAATATGGAGAGGACATGGAGTACCAGAGTGGCTCAGTTGACTGAGCATCTGACTCTAGATTTCGGCTCAGGTCATGATCTCAGGGCTGTGAGATCAGGCTCCGTGATCAGTGGGGAGGATGTTTAAAGAGTCTCTCCCTCTGCTCCTTCTCCCTCTCTTTCTCTTTCTCTCTTTCAAATAAATAAATAAATCTTTTTAAAAAGAACAATATGGAGAGGATAAACTCAAAGGATAAAAATGGCCTTTACATCCAACATTATGAATAACAAAGATTATAATGGCACAGACTTTTAACTCATGTTGATACTAGCTCAGAAGGTTGTTTGGGAACCAAGTGTATTTATATATAGGGTCATTAGAACTGCTAGTGATGCACAAGTGTTAGTAATTATTATTATTATCTAGTTACATGGTTCTGATGAACCATGGGGTGAATTCCCATGGACACCAAAACTTAATTAAAGTTTATTACACTAAGAAAGAATGTATATGAGTTTTGGTACAAATGAGTTGGTGTGAAAAATCACATGAAAAAAGAAAGCAAGGACCAGGGAATAGAAGTGACAATGAGAACAAAAATCTACTGTGACTCAGAAATTAAAAGTGCACCAAGAAGGGGGCAACCGGGGTTGCTCTGCTGGTTATGTGTCCAACTCTTGATCTCAGGTCAGGTGTTGATCTTGGGGTTGTGAGTTCCAGCCCCATAAAGAAAAAAAGTTCAACAAGAGACAGAAAGACAGAAGAACAAAGGTGTGGTCCAAGGTAAGCCAGGTATACTCTTAAAATTAAGACCAAGATTCTTGTCCTGCTGTGGGGCTGTTTCACATTTTCCCTCTAAGCACACACACAGACCATATGAACACAGAAGTCTCATCAGAAACACAAATCCCATTCACCATAACATTAAAAAAAATTTTTTTAAGATTTTATTTATTTATTTGACAGAGAGAGATACAGTGAGAGAGGGAACATGAGCAGGGGGAGTAGGAGAATGAGAAGCAAAGGAGGGAGCCCAATGCAGGGCTGGATCCCAGAACTATGGGTTCTGGGATCCTGAAGCTGAGCCGAAGGCAGACACTTAACACCTGAGCTACCCAAGTGCCCCTCACCATAACATTTTCTAAAGTCCCTCAAAATCTTGCAACAGATGGAAATAACTCTTATCTCCTTGGTCTCTGGGGATAAACTATCCTCCCTTGATCTTCTCTAGAGGCCCCATATAAAAAGGAAATTTCCTTACTACCTCCAGTTAGAAAACAACAACAACAATAAAGCAAACAATAACAACAAAAACAAACCAACAAAAAACCTCAGTGGATGACATTCCCTGGTCCAGAACTGGTCACATGACTACCTGGTCCAACTGCTACAGACAAGGCTGTAGCAGGCTCCCGTTAACTCATAATCCATCATCCCTTTGCAGGAAAGTGGGATCTGTCACTAGCAAAGGGAGAAAGTTGTAGAATGAAACATGGGCACTAAAGAATTTGTGATCCAGCCAGCCACACAAATCAGTGTCCAACACAGCCTGCTTTTTTTCCAACCAACTCTGCTGCACTGCCTTCTGGTATTCACAGCCTGCTTGGAATCTGAGCTGATGCCATGGTGCACATTCTGCCGACGGACGGCCATTTCTGTTCAGTCATCAGGTGATTCATAAATAAATATCAAGTATCAACACTGGCAAAGCGCCCTGACCCTGTGGGAGCTGTAGAATGGATAAGATATTTCACTAGGCTGTGCTTTCACGATGGCGGGCATGTTGGCTACTAGGAACTACCATCTCCGGGCTAGCTGAGCACAGAGGGGAGGTCGCAAACATGGTGCAGCTTCAGGGAAGGACCTTTCTACATCTTTTTCATCTTTTGATTCACAGTGCTGGGTGGTACGTAAGTTTAAGACAAGACAATTTATGATAGGAAGAGATGGTGACAGGCAAAGCCGGAAGACATGAGGTAATTTCAGAAAAGCACAAAAGTAACTCGGGGAGCATTGAACAAGGTGCAGGTTTCCTCCTCAGGTTAACATTGATTGGTAGAGTCTATTGAGTGCTGTCTTCAGGGGATATACTCCAATTCTAACCACACTCAGTGTGACAGTGTTCTGGGATCCATTAATTATGCCTTTTATGGACGAGGCTTTCAAGGATGTTGCTAGAAAATAGGAGAGGGATAATAGTAATAAATGTGGACAGAAGGGTGAATAGAAGCTAGAATGTTAAATGTCAGAGAGTCTAGAAAGTTGGTTAAACATTGTTTTCCCTAGTTGCCAGAGGGACCAAAAAAAAAAAAAATCATGTTTATTTGGGTGACACCAAACTGTGGGACCTGTCCATTCAAGTGTGTGAGACCCCTACATCTCTAACAAGTAAAATGAAAAGTCAGCCAGCCCTATTTTCATAACCACTGCACTCCCCTGGTGTCCCCATAGACTTATGCTCTCAGCCCCCCTTCCTGGAAAATCTGAAGCTTGGCATCACAGCAAGTGTGCAAAGAATGGCTGTACTTGTCCCACAACCACATGACTGCAGTCATGACACCCCAGGGAGGTATCCTCTTCTCCTCACTGCTCTCTGGGGGCTTCCATAAGCAGAGGGCACAAGAGCCCAGTGTTGGGTCCTCACTGTAAATGTTGACCAACACAACCACCCTGACGGAGATAGGATCAATTATTTTAGTCATGCTCCCCACAGGAAGACAACTTGGAGCTACCCAAAAGTCACAGTCACAACAGTCCTCAGAACAGTATGGATGTGCACAGAGTCATCCCAGACTAAAGAACACAGTCAACAAGCAGGAACGGGCGCCCAAGACAACTCCTCTCCATAGTCTCTGCTTCACCCCTGGGGGAACAACATATCTTTTAGATCGCCAGCAGGGCAAACCGCTATCATTTTATAAACACAGACAGGCACAGTCTTCAGTTGAAACCCTAGGAGCCAAATATGATCCCATATGAAAGATCCAATGTGCCTCCGTGGCATCTTTGTGAGATCCTGCCCTCCCACCCCAGGGCAGAGGACCCAGCTGAGCCATGCCCTGACTCTTGACCCACATAAACTCTGAAACAGTATATGTGTGCTTCTTGAAGCCTCTAAATGAGTAGTAATTTGCTATGCAACAATAGGTAGACTAATTTGACAAGAAACTAGTTATAGAAGTCTGGAATTAAGAGGTTCCAGTGGAGACATAAATTTGGAAATCTATCAGTATATCGATCACTTTGTGCTGGTTATGGTCTATGTCCCCCCACCTCAACCAATTCTCCACCCATCTCCACCTTCCTCTGTGCCCCCAGGAGGCTACCTTCTACTGATTCCAACACCTAGGCTTCCTTGGTTCAGCCAACAGGAGGCACCAGCAGGAGATCAAGTGGTTAGCGTAAGTCTTACCCTGCCATAGCCCTCACACTTGGATCAGAGTGTCCCTGGGCAGGCCAGCCTTGCCATCTGGGTGGAGTGTCACCCTCCAACCTCCTACTCCTACCACACACAGTTGGCCTCAGTAGGAATAGTGACAGTTGACCTACAGTAACAGCAGAGAAGGGATGGTTCACCCACAGTAACGAAAGGAAGGAGGAGGAGGTACATAGTTAAAGATGCAGGTAGGTGACAGATATGGAGGTGGAAAATTGAGCACTCTCTCTTCTGATTGTTTTCATTGTCCTTATTCAGGTCATCCGTTGACAGTGAGGATGATGGTAAAGGTGTCAGAGGCTTAAGGAAAGAAGTGGTCATGGAACAGTCATGTAGGAGAACCAGAGATGAATGGACTGGGGAAATGCCCCCAATCCTGGGGAAGATAAGCAGATTCAGTTACCTGTGGTTGAGGCCTGTCCAGGTAGAGCAGACACTGTCCAGATCCCTGAAACTCTCTGTGTTGGTTTTGTTCCATCTGTCCATCCACCAGCTAGTGCAGGAGCCACTGCTAATAGCTCAAACCTACAACCACCTCCAGAGGCTGGTGCTTGGGTAAAGACAGCCTGCTCACCCTGAGATGCCTAATCATGCGGGATCAAAGTTTCAAAATCCCCTCCTTCTTGTCTCAAGATGGGAAGGACTCCATGTTACTCAAGGTCAAGAAGACACTTGATTTTACCTGGAACCATTTCCATGCTTAGCTCTGCTCCTTCCCTATTCCGTTTTCCTCATTCTCTCATGGGTTTCTCTCATACTCCATTATCTAATCACTTGTGTCATAATTCCCTGTTCAGGCTCTGCACCCCAGAACAGCCCAGAGGACACTCCCCCTACCAAGGTGAGAAGGAATGAATGATGAGGGGGCTGTCAGCACGATGGAGAAGCCCCGTCAGGCTGTCCTCTGCAGGCTGAAACTGGCAGCAGGAGATGCTGTTACATAGCTGGGTTCTCTGGTTTCAGAAGGGATGATAGCATTCTGGAGTAGTAGAGGCCAGATGGTGGCATTAATCATCAATGACAAGATGACCCTAATCCTCACAGGGGGTGGCGACATCAGAATGGCAGTCAGGCCGCCTGACCTGGAGGAGTCTGTGGTAATGGAAAGTGGGGCACGGTATTCTTCGGGGCAATAAATGTTTGCAGGCATCAAAGATATCACTTAATACATATAATCAAAGAAATCAAGAATGAATGAGCTGAAGGTTGAAGTCAGTCACCCCAACAGACAGTCTTGATGCATTACCCAGTTTTTAGACCTGAGCCAGGTCTCAGACCTAACACCCATCAATTGAAAGGGAGGCTGACAAGGAGGACATCAGAGCTGGGGTGAGGCAGACCATCAGAGCAGGATCAGGGCCTGCATGAGGAGGGCATCCAAGCAGGATGCTGGCCTAGTGCGGTCAGGTTACTTGTCCGACTGGGGGGGATTTAGCAATAAATATATTGCGCATAATGGAAGCCAGATTTCTCACAGTTGGAAAAAGCAAATACAGGGAAAGTTATACCCAACCCCATTGGATTGGTGTCGAATTGGAATTAGAGGTATAGGTGTATGTTAATGGCTTTTAATATATATGTAGATACAGAAATATCTATATTAATCTCTATATGGAAACACACAGAGATACATATACATATATGCACGCACATATATGCTCTAGCTCTGACAACTGGTGGTGCGGGATCAGGGCTCTCAACAGCAATACTCCAATGGATTTTAGTTTCTAGATACCCTTCTCCATTTAAAGAAAGTAAATCTACTTGAAAAAACATGGCTGACCCCAGGATTGATGCAAGAAAAAACCAAAGATGACTTAGAAAAGTTATAGTACTCGAGAAAGTAAGGAAACACTCAAAGAATGATGGAGATGTAGAAAACAAACACAGAAGGGTGCCTGGGTGGCTCAGTCAGTTAAGCGTCCAACTCCTGATTTTGGCCCAGGTCATGATCTCTGGGTCGTGATATTGAGCCCTGTGTTAGACTCCACAATCCGTGAAGAGTCTGCTTCAGATTCTCTTTCTCCCTCTGCCTTTCTCCCTGTTCATGCTTGTGTGCTCATTCTCTCTCTCTCTCTCTCTCTCTCTCACACTCTAAAATAAATAAATAAATCTTAAAAACAAACAAACACAGAAACCAGCTTGAAGGGACTCTTACTGGAAATATCTGGGATAATATGAGCACCAAAATAAGTCCTGGTAGTACTAGATTATAACTCATGAAACTGTAGAAATCAGTGATTCCATAATGACAAAAATGTGTAAGTGGAAAAATAAATGGGGAACAGAAAGTGTTTCCTTATAGTAGAATGCCAAAAGAAGATTGATGGAATTAGGAAATCAACATTTAGCAACCATTCAAGTAATAATTAATTCAGGCAAGAAATATCAATGGATGCTAAAGCTAGAGGACTAAAATAAGAATTTATTTATGTATTTAAATATTTTATTTATTTATTTGACAGGGAGAGACAGAGGGAGAGAGGCAACACAAGCAGAGGCAGTGAGAAAGGCAGAAGCAGGCTTCCCGCGGAGCAGGGAGCCCAATGCGGGGCTCGATCCCAGGACCCTGGGATTATGCCCTGAGCTAAAGGCAGACACCTAACAACTGAGCCACCTGGCACCCCAAGATGAGGAACTTAACATAGCTTCAAAGTATTTCCCCACAAAATTCATACTATTTTACAAGGGGGAGAAAAGTAACTATAGTGGAGAAAGATGGCAGACACTATTTTGGTCAAGTGATCAAATTAATATCACCAGTCATAGGACAAATCCATGTAGGATTGCAGTGAGAAGGATACAGCATCACATCTGTGGTGTTCTGACCAAAATTATAATCCAGGGCTAATCATGAGGAAATCCCTGACACGACCATGCTGAAGAACATTCTACAACATAACTGGCCTGTGATCTTCAAAGCCATGTACAAATCATGAAAGTTGCAGATTGAAGGAAACCAGGAAGGCATGACACGTGATCCTGGACCAGATGCAAAAAAGACATTCTTTTTTTTTTTTTTTTTTTAATTTTAAAGAGAGGAAGGGGGGATGGGACAGAGGGAGAGAATATCTTAAGCAGACTTTATGCCCAGTGTGGAGCTTTCTCATCACGGAGCTCCATCTCACAACCCTGAGATCATGACCTGAGCTGAAATCAAGAGCTAGATGCTGGGGGAGGAGCAAGATGGCAGAGGAATAGGAGACCTAAATATTGTGGGGTTCCAGGAGTTCAGCTAGATAGTTATCAAACCATTCTGAAGACCTACAAACTCAACGGGAGAAGGAACTACAGCAGAAGAAGGAACTTCTGTTCCTACAGCAATTGTAGGAACAGAAAAGCGACCACTTTCCAGAAGGTAGGACATGCGGAGAAGTGAGTCTGAAAGGATGGGAAGATAGACCGCGGGGGGGGGGGGGGGGCAGCCCCCGGCAAGTGATAGAGCTACGGAGAACAAATTCGGAACTTTTAGAAGTCTGCTCCACTGAGGGACGTCGCTCCAGAGGCTAAGCAGGGGTGAAGCCCTCCCAGGGACAGCATGGTCTCTGCACCATCGGAGTCACAGAAAGACGGGGGTATCTGAGTGTGGTGGAGCTCCTGGGTATTGGAGCAGGGAAGCCTGCTGCAGAGACAGAGCCAGGGAGTGCGCTCTCAGCTGGGGGTCACCTTAAACTGTGATCTGTGGCACCATGGGGCCACTGCTCTTCCACAGGCGGCAGATCTGGGGAGACTCACCTTCCTCCCTGGAGAGAAGTGGCATGGGAGCGCTGGCAGGAATCTGCTGGATTTGGAGACTCCAAACAGGACCATGCACCAGAGACAGAAATGCTCAGACACAGATCAGGTGAGCATGGAATGCAGCTGGAGAACAGGGAGGCGGGAGTGATTGACTGCTTTTCTCTGAGGGTGCACTGAGGAGTGGAGCCCCGACTCTCGGCTGCTCCAGGCTGGAGATTGGGAGGCCACCATCTTCATTCCCATCCTCCAGAGCTCTACGGAAAGCATTCAGGGAACAAAAGTCCCTGAGAACGAACACTGGGCAGATTTCTTAGGATGACCCCTGGTAAGGGCAGTGCAATTCCGCCTTGGGCAAAGACATCTGAGAATCAGTGCAACAGAACCTTCCCCAGAAGATCAGCAAGAACATCCAGCCAAGACCACGTTCACTGATTAATGAGAAATGCGGAAATCCAGAGCTAGGGGAAAGCAATGCATGGCATTCGTGGCTTTTTCCTCATGATCCTTTAGTCTTTCAAAGTTAAATTTTTTAAATTTTATTTTTTCTTATTCTAGTCTTTAAATTTTTCCTCTTTCCTATTTTAGCCTTTTTAAACTATTTTAGCTTATCAATACCTTTTTAAAAAATCTTTTTAAATTTTAATTGTTATAGTCATATTCTCTCCCTTCATTGTATTTAAGCTTATTTTTTGTGAAGATATAGGTTTTTCTTTCTTTAAAATTTTGGGATACAGTTTCTTCTAACAGATCAAAATATACCCTAAATCTAGTGCATGGCTTTGTTCTAGTCTCCAGCCTGATCACATTCTTTCCTCTTTTTTTTTTTTTCTTTCTTCAACCAACTGCTTATCTTATCAATTCCTTTTTTGGAATCTTTTTTAATTTTCGTCTTTACAGTCATTTTCCATCTCCTCCTCGTGTTTACCCTTAGTTATATATATATATATAATATATATATATATATTATATATATATTTTAAAGGAAGAAAAAAATATATATATATTTATATATATATTATATATATATTACATATATATATATATAATTTTTTCTTCCTTTAAAATTTTGGGAGGCAGTTTCTTCTAACAGGCCATGGGAGAGTTAGGCAATTCCTCCAAATGCTAAGCATAGAGTTACTATCTGACCTAGCAATTCCACTTTTCTACCCAAGAAAAATGAAAATCCATGTCTACTCAAAAAGCTGTGCACAAACATTCATAGCAGCATTACTCATAACAGCAAAAAAGTGCAAACAACTTAAACATGCATCAATTGATGAATGGTTAAAAAAATGTATATCCATACAATGGTCTATCATTTGGCAATAAAAATCAGGAAGTACTAACACATGCTACCACATGGATGAATCTTGAAAATATTATGTTCAGTGAAAGAAACCAGACACAAAAGAGCACACACATTATATGACTCCATTTATGTGGAATGCCCAGGAGAGACCAGTCCATAGAGACAGAAAGTAGATGAGTGGTTGCCTGGGGCTGGGACAGGGGAGAAGGGGAGAGGAGCAGGAATGGGGAATAATTGCTAAAGGGTGCAGGGTTTCTTTCTCAGGTAATGAAATGTTCTAAAATTGGATTGTAGTGGTGTTTGCCCAGCTCTGTGAATGTACCCAGAACCACGGAACTGTATGCCATGTATCACATGTTAATGGCCACCAGGGGGCATCCTCTGCAGAAGCAGCGTTAGAACAACCAAGTGGACAGGATCCAATAGATGTCAGCCAGCCCCCGTCCTTGGACACCTGAGTGTTGGTGAAATGGGATCATGAGTGGAACAACTATGGTGACAGAGATGGAGGTTATGCCTGGGTCCTGCAGCACCATTTCTTCTCACCAAGATTGATCTAGATACTGTTGCTCCCGATGTCCAATGCATCAGCAACAAAGACCAACACTCAGACCCACAAGGAGGACGACAAGAACCTATTGATACATGGGCTATAATGGGAAACGTCCACCCTGGAAATGGCAGCAACTCATCCTGACTAACACTGACACATATTCTTGGCATTTCCATTTCCCTTTCCTGCCTGGAATGACTCTACCAGTGCTGCAATCCAAGGGCTCAGAGAGTCAGGGCCAGGACCAAGATGAGGCAAGTGAGGCATCTGGAGTAGCAAAGAGTGAGTGTCATCTTCAACTCAGCCTCCTAAGCACCCCACTCGCCTCCCTCCAGTCCTCTCCCTGTACAGTATCTCATTTACCAACGTGAAACTACAGATAAAACATGGCTCTGGGCCAAGGAACCTTATCAATGGTGAAACAAAAACAATGGGCATGTGGAATCCATTGTTCTCACCACATTAATCCCAAAGCTGCCTATCTGATGGTGGTGAACGTCCCTCTTAAAGACACAGCTGAGAAGCCATGGATTCCCAAACCAATGGCCACTAGAGGGGGAACGTCCTCCGTAGGTGGAATACTTGGGTCCAGGATGAAGAGATTAAAGTAAGAGCAGCCCCACTTAGCTTTAGTCCCAGTGACCCTCTAGGGAATTTGTGCTTCCCATGCCCATGCCCCTGGACTCTGGCAGTCTAGAGGTCCTGGTCCCCAGAAGGAGCATGCTTACACCACGGAATAAAAAATAAGAAGCCCGGGCGCCTGGATGGCTCAGTGGGTTAAAGCCTCTGCCTTTGGCTCAGGTCATGATCCCAGTGTCCTGGGATCGAGCCCCGCATCGGGCTGTCTGCTCCGCAGAGAGCCCGCTTCCTCCTCTCTCTCTCTCTGCCTGCTCTCTGCCTACTTGTGATCTCTGTCTGTCAAATAAATAAAATCTTGAAAAAAATAAAATAAAAATAAGCCCACTGAACTTAAAACCAACTCTGGCTGCCTCCTAGACATTTCGTGTTCTTCGTGCCAGCACACCACCAGTCAAAGAAAGGCACTTCCATACTTCCAGGAATAATTAGTCCTTATCATGAGGACGTAGGGTTGCTAACATATATTGGGAGTAATATGTGTAACCATTGGATATCCTAAAGCAACCATTGAACTATTGGAGTATCCCTTCCTATTCCCATGCCAAGGTTATTTGTTCATGGAAAAATTATAGTAACCATGGCCTCATAAGAACATGATAAAAACATGTGTGTCTAGGTCATTCTACCATCAAGCCACCTAGACCAGCAGAAATGCCAGCAGAGCTGAAGAGAAGCTGTCATGAAGGGGTGGGGGGTACAGAAAGGAGACGGTAAGCATCCATTGCAGCCTTGGGGCCAACCACAGAACTGGATGCTACAACTCATCCCATATTCCTCTCTTATAACTTTCACTTCACACTGTGGCCATCCAGAATCCCAGAGAAGCTGAGATAAGGTAGAGAGAAGCCAGTGGATCTAAGTGGTGCTAGAGCTGGACCAGAGCAGATGCTGTTGGCGCCCCCAGGATGCCTTTTCCCAATCTGCTATGCTTATCCCCCAGCTGCCAGCTGAATTCCTGCTAACAGCTTACACTTGCTACTCTATCAGGAAGTTGTCCTTGGCTGATTGGATCCACCTCACAGCTTATATTACCTGTAGTCCAGGCTGCCTGTGACGAATGATTGCCCATCGTTGGGGTGGGGAGGGGTACAGAAGCCCAGCTCCCTTGGCTCAAGGTGGAGCAACTCTGGGGAGCCGTTTATACTCCAGAGCTCCTGCAAGTTCATGGGGAGGCTAGGCTTTGCTGACGTCATCCTCTGGCTCAGCTGCTGCTTCTTCCCTGTTAGACTTTCCTCATTGCCTTATAGGCTTTTCCGGAGGGCATGCCTTACACATCATGTGCATGGGAATGCCCGCCTTGGATTCCAATTTGAGAGAACCGGACACGGAAATACAAAAGTGATTTCAGTTTCAAAATGAATACAAAATTTAAATGAAACTTAAATTGACGGACAAATGCAGTTTGAAGTCAGCCTCTCGACCATTCCCTGACCAGGGATTGAAATCACATGGCAGATTTCTTAAAATGCCGTTTGCTGGGTCCTGTATGAGGCCTCCTTCACCAGAATCCACAGGTGAGACTGAGAAGTCCCACTTTTTGTAAAGTTCTCCTGGTACTACTGGTTATTAAGGTTTTGGAATCCATTAGTTTGGACAATTCATTTGTGCTGGATGGTTTGATACGCCTTTCTATGAACCCATAGAATGTGCCAGATGCCAGTTTGAGCTCCCTCCTAATACTCCAAGTCGGCAATTCATAAACTAGTCATTACACATCAATATTCCTTAACTGAAAGAAAAAATTATCTCGATTTTAAATCAAACTTAGGATGATTATTCACTACAAAAATAATGTGAAATTTGACATGGATAGTCCTGAATATTGTATGTGTCATTGACTATATTTTACAAAATGATAACGATTCTTTTTACTTTATAAGCTGACATGTATCACTGTACTGGTCATTGTAGACTTGGGAATGCACCACCAAATGTCAGTGACGTCACAGAGGAAAAGGGTATCTCTTTGTCGTACCAAGCCCACAGCCTGTCTGGGCACCTCCTCAGAGATGTCACCCTCCAGCAGCACAGGAAACTCCCAGCTTAAGGTACTTCCATCTCATCCCAAGGCTTAGTGTTCACTGCTGCTGCAGAGACTCGCACGGGAAATCGAATGCTGAAGCCCTAAGGTGACCTGTCACCATTTCCATTGATTACACAGGTCACAACCTATTGGGAGAATGATGAGTACACCAAAGGAGAGTAATCCCCAAGAAAGGGGAATCCGGCTGTATGCCCAGAATAAGAGAGGAACTGCATATTGGGAAGACTAGCAATATCTACAACCATTATTAAACAAAATGCAGATGATTCATGAAAGTAGAAAAAATATATATGCATATATGTATGTGTATATGTATACACATATTCCACCACTGCTATCAGATTTTGGTTTATTTCCCTTGAATCACTGAAAATACAAGTTCTTTTGAATAATGTTTATTTTGTTTTATAAATATACACCCTACTGTGGAATATTTTGAAAGTACATCAATGTGTGCCCCCCAAATTAAAACCCTTATGATCCCACCTCCAAAATATAACCACATATGATTTTTTTAAAAATTTTATTTATTTATTTGACAGAGATCACAAGTAGGCAGAGAGGCAGGCAGAGAGAGGGGGGAAAGCAGGCTCCCTGCTAAGCAGAGAGCCCGATGCAGGGCTTGATCCCAGGATCCTGGGACCACGACCTGAGCCAGAGGCAGAGGCTTTAACCCACTGAGCCACCCAGGCACCCCCATATATGATTTTTAATCAAAATTGGAATCATACTGTTTAAACTTAGTTGTAATATGTTTGTTTTCCTTATCAATTTATACAAATTCAATTTTTAATCTCACATCATGGTCATTAATTCTGCAATTTCAAGCAAGGCCCTCCTCTCTGGGTCTGTTACCCTGTTAGAAGAGATTATCTCTAAGATGGTCTTCCAGCTCTGGTGATTTTGAATATATGCAACTTCTGATGTTTGTATACCTTCCTCTTTCTCTTCTCCTCTCATCTACAGGCTACTCCGGACTAATCATACCTGGGAGAATGAAGACCTTGAACCAGCCTCCTTCAGATTCCATTTTCAGGACCCAGAATAGCTTCCGGGGTAGGGCTTCTGTCTGTCAGCGTTATGCCCTGAGGCCTCTGTTGCTTTCAGCCTGACACACTAAATCTTCTTAGGCTGAGTCCCTGGCCACATCATTGTCACAAATTTTTGCCAGAGCAGACGACCATGACTTGCAACCAATGAATCTTCACATCTCTGATTAGAAAAGAATATAAACCCCTCACCAATAAAATGTAAACTCATAAAACAAGGTCTTCGTTTTGTTCACAACTTGTACACCTGTTACTTGGGAACTTTCTGGAACATAGTAGGTGCTCAGTATTTGATCATTTGAATAAGTGAATCTAACATTACCCCTACCTTTTTCTAGCAGGACTAAGAACTCCTGTAAATTGTGTTTCTACATCTCCAACCTGATTCTGTCCCACAATAACCAGTCCCACCACAGCACCAAGAAACAGGAGTAACTGGAGGTTGGCAGTGCGAGACTCAACACATCCACTACCCCAACTGTTAAGTCAAGAACTGAGGAACACTGAAGGTGGACATGTCACGTGGGCAAATGTTGGCTCTGGGAGTGGACATACAACCTTCAGAAACAGTAACTTTCCTATCTGTAGGCTGTAGATTACTTTATAAGACTTTCATGCCCTTCCTAAAAATCTTACCTTGAGGGTTAGGCAGAGGCTGGATTTAAATTCAGGATTTGTTGAACTGTGGAGCCTTTCTGCGATTTTTTACATCGGTCACCAGGGGGTGCACTTGTTGCTTAAATCGTTTCTATCATCCCTGTGGCTTGGGACCTGCAGTCTGAGCGCTATATCGGACTTGGAGAATTAATTACAGACATTTAGGTCCTACAACAAAGGAATGATGCTAAAAGAAAGATTACCTAGCAAGACAGGTGCTGGGAGCACATCATATCTACTAAGAAGGGTGAATAGAAATCCTTCCTTTACCACTGATTAAATCTGGAGTTGGGTGCCTGGCTGGCTCAGTCAGAGGAACACGAGACTCTTGATCTTGGGTCGTGAGTTCGAGCCCCATGTTGGGTGTAGAGATCATTTAAATAAAAACAAACAAACAACTCTAAATTTCTGGCAGTCTCCTAAAATGTTAGGGCCATAAGGAAATGCAACAGCATCCAAGCATTTCCTCCAACCTTCCATTTTATAGATGGGAAAACCAAAGCCCAGAGAAAAGTAAATTACTTTCCCAAGATGAACCAACTATCTAATAACAGAGCCAGAATTAAAACTCAAGAGTTCATTTCGTTGAGTATTTGATAGTTTGGCTGGGGAGGGGATGGTCTTTAGAAACAACCCTTTGGATTCAAGGGCAACCTAAACTCTATTTTTTTTTTTTTAAGATTTCATTTATTTATTTATTTATTTATTTGTCAGAGAGAGAGAGAGAGAGTGATTGAGCGCACAAGCAGGCAGAGTGGCAGGCAGAGGCGGAGAGAGAAGCAGGCTCCCTGCCGAGCAAGGAGCCTGATTCTGGACTCCATCCTAGGACTCCGGGATCATGACCTGAGCTGAAGGCAGTGGCTTAACCCACTGAGCCACCCGGGCATCCCCACCCTAAACTCTATTGGGCATAAGACTGGTCTTTTTAGGAAAGGTTTTTGATTATGACATCTTTGCTCAAAGGAGAAAAGAGAGAGGAGAGAGGGAAGGATGGGGGAAGGGATGGGGAAAGACAGGAAGGGAAGAGAAAGAAAAGGAGGGAAGGAGAGGGGAGAAGAAGCCAAGGGGGGGGAGGGGAAGGCAAGGGAAGAGGAAGAAAGACCAGAGTTTTCTGCTGCCTTCGTCTCCAGACAGCCTCCGGCGCTGCTCTGCTCGCTTCCGAGCCCCCGCAGCGATGCTGCATTGTTTGAAGTACTCATTTTTTTCAAAATCGAAAGATGAAGGATAAACTCCCAAAACAAAAGGGATTTTTCTTCCAAGGGCTTAGATAAATCATAATTCAAGAACAAAAGAGTCAAGGGTGAGCAATCCCTCAAAAACCATCTGCAGAACAATTACACATTGCCAATAGCACATCTCCTTTCTGAAGTGCACCTTGGAGCCGCCCCCCCCCCCCCCCGCCCGGAAGCGTATTCAAATACCTCGCTTTACAGAAGAGGAATGTGTGGTTCACAGAGAGGAAGGGGTAGGGTCATCCCTCAAATGCTTTCAGAAGCCAGGGCAATGAAGCAAGCTGGGGACAGATAAGTGATATTTTAGTTATGATACCAAAAATAGGGGACTTTGCTCTTTAAGAAAAACAACAGAGCAGGCCTGTTGACAAGTGGCAAATAGCACATGCCCTCGGTGATGGGGAAAAGAGTGGGGACTGTGACAAACTGGACACGTCCCGCTTCAAGGGAGCCGCTGCTCCCCAGCGTCATTGGTCACTGTCATGTAGCCATGGGAGCCTGAGGTTGCCAGATCTTGTTATTTTTTTTTTAAATATGGATTTGTACTTGAAATGTTCTCATCTTTTTTTTTTAAGATTTTATTTATTTATTTGACAGAGAGAGACACATCGAGAGAGGGAACACAGCAGAGGAAGTGGGAGAGGGAGAAGCAGGCTTCCTGTGGAGCAGGGAGCCCGCCCGATGTGGGACTGGATCCCAGGACCCCGGGATCGTGACCTGAGCTGAAGGCAGACGCTAAACAACTGAGCCACCCAGGCGCCCCTGAAATGTTCTAATCTTTTCTTAACAGTGACAACTAGTTTGAACTAGTTGCAGGCCAAACTGAACCCTTCTGGAGTCTGGCTTCTGCTGTGAAGTGTCTGGTACATGCCCTCTGGACTAGGGTCCTGTGGGAGGATAGGGAACAGGCCTTCCGGGAAGCCCTTCTGGTTTTAGTTCAACCATCCCCTTGCTAAGGGATCTTCCAAGAACCACGTTTCTCTGGCCTCTGTTTTCTCATGTGAAATGAAGTAGGGGATCTCCAAGGTTTATCTGACAGTCTCAGTTTCTGAGTGTTCTTCACAGATGGAGATTCTCACATTAGCAAGGCATTCTGGGAAGATCACAGGGTCTGGAGGCAAAAGATCTACAAACTTCTCTATCCCTCCCTGTCTCTGTCATACTGAAACTTCAAACACCACATGTCCAAAACCAACTTATCCTCTCCCACACCCGAACGGTTCCTCAGGGGGACCTCACCGACAGTATAAGGCACCACACCTCACCCAGCTGCCCAAGCCAGAAACCCTGGCCTCATCCTCAAACCCACCCTCACCCCCCAGCCTCAGCCAACCAGCAAGTCCTGTCAATTCCACTTTTTAATCTGTCAACTCTGTTCACGTCCTTCCGTCTCCAGTGCCAACATCCTAATCTGGGCAGTCATGCTTTCTCACCCCACTTACCCCACAACTGTCTCCCTACCTTCATTCTTACCCTCTAGTCCATTCCTCATACTGCAGTCAGAGCTGTCTGCATAAGACACATATTCCCAGCTTCAAATCCTTCTGCGGTTGCCCTCAAGACAAAATCCAAACCCTTTAACAAGAGGCCCTTGGTTTTGTTTTCGTTTTTATTTTTCCTGGGCCAGCCTCACATTCTAGACTCTTCTCTCACTACTGCCCCAAATACTACACCGGGGGTTGGTGAACTCCTGGAGAGAAGAAACTGCAGCTTATTAACCAGTGCATTCCCAGAACCTGACAGTTGCTTGTTGCCTGATGAATGAATAAGCGAGTGAATGGATGGATGGATGGATGGATGGACGGACAGACGGACGATGGGTGGGTGAGTGGATGAATGAATGAGTGAATGTATGAATCCAAGGACTCCCCTACTTACTAACTAGATCCTACAGCATGTTCACTCTCACTTTCTCCACTGTAAAAATGCCTGCCCTCACAAGTTAAAAATGAGAAGCGTATTAAGCAACAGGTATAAATGACCATTGGAGCCTTTAAAAGCAGAATCTAGACATTAGTTGCTACCTACCTTCTCTGTGCTTCAGTTTCCCAGCTCAGCACTTACTTCAGTACCTGCCTCATAGCCTTAAAGTGTGAGTTAAAATAGCTCATATATGTACCATGCTTTGAATAGTACCTGGTAAGTAAGTAAGTGTTACTATAATGATGGGAATGATGCTAGTGATTAGTGATCTTTATGACCCGCATGTAGTGCACATTTGTGGCTGCTCTTTATGTAACAGACCCCTGGTTTCCTCTTGGAAGAAGTTTTGAGTGAAGTCTGAATAGGACTATCAATCAGGGTGTGCCCTCCCTTAGCCAGTCAGGGGAGTCCACAGCCAGAACCCAGCCAATCAGTCTCTGGCTCTCCCAGAAGTTGGAGTCTTGAGTGGTAGGAAGGAAGAAAACCAAGTTAGGTGCTCATGCATCTCTATGGGGACACGTGGATGGGACGCTGGAGATGTCCCAACCCTGGAAACTTACAAGCCTGACTCTCACCTTTCCAGGCATGGTTCTTCAGCCATCTCTTCCAACCGTGAGCTGCCCCCACTGCCTTCCAATAAATTCCCCTTTGCCTATGTTAGCCAATAGTCACTCCTGTGGCTTTTTGCCAGACACCCCTGGCCCTCAGTGCTCCAGGGTCAGCACACCCCCTGTGGGGCCTCAGACAAGGCATTTCTCCTTCTTGTACCTCCATATAGTCTCCCTAAAAGGGGGGGGGGGGACCTTGGCCAGCTACTTGTTCCCAGCTGATCGGTGGCAGCATCTTAAGATAGAGCCTCGCCCAATCCTACTGAGTCAGACTTTCTAGAGGGTGGGGGGAGCCTGAGAATCTATATTTTTAAAATAGTTCTCCCTAGTGATTCTGAGATGCAACCAACTTGGGAAGCATGGGATGGGAGGTCTTCTGGGGGCCCTCTGGGAGCAGAGGGCTGGGATTCTCAGTGCTTCTCTGCTGCTGCTACTCTCTCCGATTCCAGATTCGGGGTCAAGCCCCATCACTCTCCCCACAGAGGAACTTTCTGTCACTTCCTAGCACACCAGAATAAAACACAAACTCCCCCAGCCTCTTCTCCCACCTCATCTGTCCCTGGCCTTTCTGCTGTGCCTAGAAGAGAAAGTTTTACCTACAAAGCTCTTCCCTACTCTGCGTGGCCATTTTCTTCTAACTCAAAGTTCTGTTCAGATGTTATCTCCTCCGAGAGGCCCTCCCTGATCACACAGTCAGAAACATCCTCTCTCTACCTTCACGCTTCATCGCCCCGTTCTTTTTTCTTTTCCTTTACTGCACTTATCCCTGTATGAAATTATCTTTTTTATTCATTATTTTAACCTGGTTCATTGGCAGTGTGTCCCCCTAGAATGTATGTTCCATGAAAGCAGGGAAGATGAGTGTCTTGTTTTCTAATAGGTACCCAGCTTCTGGAATAGGGACCAGCCCAGAGGAGGCCCTCTATAAAATATTTTTTTTGAGTGAATCTGCTTCATAAGATCCTAGAGGAGTGATCAAAGTTCCGACTCTCGCTCCTCCTGAGATGGTGTTTCAGATGTTTCTCCCTGGGATTGGCAGCCAGGTGCCCTTGGCTTTCACCTTGAGTTGACAGGCTGGTGTCTGCGGCTCTCAGAGGCTTGGCCCGGATATGAGGCCAGCTCCTACAGAAAGATCACATCACACCCCCAGCCCGCATCCACCCCAGCTCAGCGTCTCCTCTGACAAACCTTGTTAATGTCCTTGGCTTTTCACTCTTCAGGCTTGCAGCCAGGAAATACGACTCCGGAGGTGAGCTTTTAGGAACACAAAGATGTCCTCTCCTTTTAAGTCAATTATTTCACACAAATGCTCTGCTTTTCATTTCCCCATCTCCCATCCCACAGCATCTGCTCCAAATCCCAAGTCCTTCCTCGACCCCTAAATGAATTACCTTTGCCAATTTAGGTGTAGGATGATGCCCAGCTTTTGTTGAGAGACCTCACCTAAATTGGCTTCATGAAACCCATTTATACATTTCCTATAACAATGAGACTAAGGTCATTGGCCACAGGGACCCTAAGGGTCTACCATCGGAAAAATCCTCCCGAAACTGTGCTCTGAGAGCTTAGTGTTAGAGCTGCCTCCAATTCTTTATGGGAATGAACAGGAGAAAAAGAAAGAAGAAAAGAAAGGAGGAAGAAGAAGGAGAAGATAATGTAAACTAGCAAAAAAAAAGGTGAACTACTTTGCCACTTTCAACATATTGGTCTGTTTCTTCCTCGCTGAAATAATCATCCAAGCATGCAACAAAAATTTATTGAGTACCTACTACACACCAGGCATTATGACGCTTGGGATATATCAGTGATCCAAACAGATGACAATGTCTGCCCGTGTGGAACCTGTATTCTAGCAGAAGACGACGGACACTGAAACAGTGACCCTATTAGCCACATACGTTAATCTAAAATTTACAAATAAATGTATTAATAAAGAATATATTGAAGAGTGCTTTATGTTACAACAAATGTACACTATAGCTTGTATATTACCCAGGGTGTTAGAAGGCAAAATGTGACATCATAAAGGAAAAGGTAAAGAGGGACTAGGCAGCAGCAAGGAGAAGGCAGAGGCAAGCTCCCCTATTTAAAGGAGTGGTCAGGGTGGGCTTCATTGAGGAAGTGACCTTGAACAAAGACTTGTATGGTGTGAGGGCATTAGTTCCATGTACTATTTCCCTTTCTTTTTGCCATCCAAGATGATCAGAACTGAATTTGAGGCTCAAGCCCAGCGCTCTGGAGGCCTCTGTGGTCTGCATATTTGTAGTCTTTTTTCTACTGGGGAGGCAGGGCAGGACAGCGGTGAAGGGCACGAGTTCCAAAGTCAAACCAGATATTGGTTCTATGGCTCACCAGTTACGGGACTTTGGGCATCATGGTTCATCTCTCTGGCCCTCAGTTCTCTGTGCCTCAAAAGGAAGAAAATAATAGCACCTACCTCACAGGGCTCTTTTTACGGATTAAATAAAGTGATGTATACAAATTCCTTTGCATTCAGGAAGAACTCGATAAAAATCAGCTGTAATTATCAAGCTTTGGTCTTGTCTCTCAAAGTTTATTTACATCTTCCTTGGTCCTGATTCTCTATCCTTATTGATATTTTAACATTGTTTTATGGTTTCTGTTCCTGCGGTAAGCTACCTCAAATCCTTTGTGGATTGGGGTGGGTTATAAATAAGTAAGTAAATAAATAAAATCTGGATAGGGGAACATTTTCACTGAAGCAAAACATTTCATTATTAGTAGCGTGAATTCCAAGTGAGACCAAAAGCAAGAAATATCGACTCTAATCTCTAAAAGCCCATCAAAAACCACCAGCAAGTTGCTCTCTGGTTAGTCAGGTCCTCTTTCTCTCTCTCCCCCCTCTCTCTCTCCTCTTTCCCAAACCCCTCTTCCTCCCTTCCTGAAAAGAGGCTACATGAGTCACACGAAATGGCCCCAGTAAGCCTAACCCCTGCCAACCCCCAAAGGATGACTCCATTGTCATGGGACTCACAGAATTCTTCTTCCCCATCAGAGAAGAGAAAGGAAATTGGTGGGCTCACTCTGCATGCTGAAGAGGTAAACAGATGGGCGCTGCTCAGGGCACTGAGTCAGACACCGGTCAGAATCTCATTCCTGCCATTCATTAGAGAGTACTGTGGCCAACGGGAAGCCATGGTCACAGTACTGGGCCTCAGCTTCCTCACTGGTAATAACAATACTCATGCAGATGAAAGGGGAGAATAGAGGGAAGCAACATGGATAGCTTGTTTTTAAAGCCCTTCATAAAAGTTGGACTTTCCTTCCTTAACTACACCCCATGGTAACACTTACCAGACAATGGGAATTTAAACCTCTTTAATAAGAGGATGTACAGGGCAGGAAAGGGGTAGGAAGACTAGGTTAGCTCTATCCCTATGGGACAGCAATATCCTACGAGAAGCAAAGGAAACAGATCATTTTTTGAGTCTCTACTACATTGTAGGTCCAGTCACACAGGTATGTATCATGCAGGTGTCTTACCATGTATGTCATTACAGATCCTTACTGTAACCCCTGGAGATGGACATTGTACATCACATCTGACAACGAGGGCTGGGTTTGGAACCCAGAGCACACAGCTGGGAATGTCTTTGAGGCAGTCCTGGCCTTCCGGTATTGTCTTCACAAAGGATGACAACTCACCTTCCCCATAGGACATCACAGGCATCCCTGACAGAAGCCAGCAAGTCCCCAGACCTGCTGGCGTGCCAAGCCTCTGTGACTCCCTGAGCTGGCTTCCAAAAGAATCTGGGCCAGGCTGACCTTGCTGAATCTCTCTGAGCCCTCCTCCTCCCCTCCCCTCCTCTCCATCAGCCTCCAGGGCCTTTGCCGGTAAGGCACCCCTGCTCTATGAACTCCGGCTTTGGATTTAGCTAGATCTGAATTTGAAACACACACCCCTCACATATCAACTGCGGGACCTTAAGCATGAGTCACTTTTCCCTTCTGGTTTCTATTCTGAAAATGAGAATATCAAAATGCCTACCTCCCAAAGTTATCATGAAGATGAATAGAACGATGTATTGAAAATACACGAAACGGTGCCTGGAGCATACTCAACATTCATTTATGGTCGCTGCTATTGTTACACTGATGCCATTAGTGAAAATCAACCTTATGCTGAAGGACAGAGATGATGCTCTCAGTGGGGGAGAACAAGTCCTTGAGCAGTAACTGACATGTCTACCCACGTTTCCGTACAGACCAAGCAGCACGACCTGATTATCTGATACTGGATCCACAGACAACTACCTGAGGATAATGAGAAGACCTAGCTGGGCTCTGTGCCTCTCCTAGGGGGAAAAAAGACTAATCAAGATCCTGTCCTTCCAAATCATGGCCCTTAATCCACAAGCATGCAATGATGGTCCCTCCGTGCTGGGAACTGGGGAGAGATAAGAGACCCATCCCTAGCCCAGGAGTTTATAGTGCACTTAGAAGAAAAAAAGAAAGAAAGAAAAAAAGAAAGAAACTGCTATCATAGCAGACAGAAAGGAATGAGTGCTTAGTTTCCAGGTGGGATATGAGTGAAAGCCCTATGGAGAAGGATGTATTTGAACTGGACCTTACAAATGAGGTCAAACAGAGGGGCCTGGCTTTCCAGGCTGAAAGCACTGGATGAACTGAAGGATAGAAACCAGAAAAATATAGTTTGTTTAGAGAACAAAATTTTGGGGAGCCTGGGGAACTGGAATGCCACAGACTGAGGTGAGAGCTGACAGTGAAGGGCCAATGAGCCACAGGAGACACACAAAAAGGTCATCACTACCACGAAGAAAATAGGAAGAGTGGGCTTCCAATTTAAAAGAGGATGGTCACAGAAGACCTCTTTGAGGTGACACATTTAAGATGTAAAGGAGCAAGACATGTGACTCTCTGGGGGCAGTTCCCAGGCAGAGCGGTGCAAAGGTCCTAAGGCCACAGGATAGCTGCCATGTGGCCAGTGCATTAAAAGAGACCACTGCGAAAACAGTGTTAGGAAGTGAGGTTAGAGACTTCAAAGGGAGCCAGTTCAGGAGAGGCCTTGCAGCTGGTTAAGGGGCTTTAGCTTTCACTTGCCTAAAATGAAGAGCCATTGTAGGATTGAAGACTTACGTTTTAAAAGGATCTCTTACTGCTGTGTGGCAAATCAACTGCAGGGGGCCAAGGCTGGAAGCAGGAAGACCAGTCTGGTGGCTATAGCAGAATTCCGGGTGAAAGAGGATAGAGGCTGGAACGAGGGTGATAGCTGTGTGGTGTCTCGCCTCGGTTACTCCATGAAAAAATGGAGCTTAGGTTCCCTGCTCTGTGTGCAGCCTGATACCTGAAAAAGCTCCCCCCCCCCCCCCCCCAACCCGGAATATGAGGAACCTCTAACTAGCGGGGTGCCAGCCTGGGAAAATGTGAGATTGTGGGGCCATGGGCAGCTCCTTGCACGTCCCGGCCCCTGGTGCCCAGGAGAAAGCCAAGACAGGTGCGTGCCCCACCGCGAGCATCATCAGGCCGGAGAGACCGGGCGGAGCGAGGTCTTGCTCCCCAGAAACTGAAGAAAGAAGAGTGGGAAGGCTGGTGCCTCCTCCGAGCCCTGGAGCAGGTCCTGGGCACCCAGCACTGTGTGCGCCCGGGTATGCAACCACTCCGTGCAGATGTTGGCATCTTGCGGGCAACATCGGGAAGCGGCACAGCACCCTCTCCAGGCACCCTCCGCCCACCCCCACGCCCCCAGGACTGACCCTTTTGTCTTGCTCTCCTTTACCCCCATCTGTCTGCCTGTACGTCCCGCACTGGGTTCGCAGCGCACAACCCCGCTGGGGTCCCTCTGGCGGTCGCCGTATCGGCGCAGCCCGGGCCTGGGGCTCCCGTGAAGAGAAAATCATGAATGAAATGCAGGCGGTTCTTTCGCTCCCCCGCCCTCGCTGTCCAGGCAACCTCCGCGCGGGGGCGGCGCGCGCGGGGACTCCGCGCAGAGTAGGGGGAGGGGGCGCCTGAGAGCAGGGTCAGGGACTAAGGCTCGGGGATCCGGCCCCACTCGGGCCCCTGGGCGCTGTCGGAGCTCCCACGCCCCGCCCGCCAGCCCCGCGGGCCCTGCGCAATTCCCGGCGAGCGGCGCCAGGCCGCCCGGGGGCGGGGCGGAGCCCGGGCCGGGGGGTGCCAAGCCGACCCGGCGCTGCGCCCGCGACTCCGCAGCCCGAGCGCATTTGGTGGGGTGGCCGGGCAAGGGAGCGCGCACGGAGCGCGGGACGGAGCGCCGGGCGGACGGACCGACGGACGGACGCCCCCGCACACGCAGACGCACAGAGCTCGGCGCGGCCCCCGTCACACACACACACTCGCGCAGACACACACAGGAACACACGCAGACACACGCACACTCGGGCGCGCACATCCTCCCGCCAGCCTGCCCGCCCGCCCGCTCGCCGGCGCCCGGAGCCCGCTCTGGCCGGTAAGTGCGGCGCCTCTGTGGGCGCCTTTGTGTGGGGAGCCGGGAGGTGGAAGGCGCGGGGTCCCTGCCGGGGCCGCCCCGCGAGTGAGACCTCCTCCAACCCCCAGGGCCGAGAAGCCAGAGCCCGCCACCGCCACGCCCCCATGGGGCTCCCTGCGCCCCCGGACTGGGGGAGGGGGACCCGCGTCGGGAGGGGGCTCGGCGCTGGGTACTGGGGAGAGAGCGGCAGCCACTCCCCACGAAGCTCGTGCACGGTTGCGGGGAAGGATGGAGGAGGTGGTCCCGGGTCCGAGCCTCCGCGACCGAGGCTGGTGCGCGGCTCTTGGCTTCATCGCCTCTCCGGGGTCTGAAGCTCCGGAGGGAGGCAGGAGATCGCCGCTAGCCTGCTGGCCTGTAAAACGAACTCCCAGCCTTCCCTTCGCTTCGCCTCCCCCGGACCCACAGTGTAGCTTAAATCACCGGCTACCCACCCACCCTCAAAATAAAAGCCCAGCGCGTTCCCCTCCCCCAGCATGCCCTTTTTTCCTAGATGAGGCCCAGACTCCTGCAAAATCTGGAGATTGTCCTGATCAGAGCCCTGAGGGGCTTACCTGACCAAGGATCACGTGGCTTAGAGGGTCAGAACCAGATGAGCCCTTGGAACTCACTTAACCCTCTCACTGTACAAATGGGGAAACTGAGGTCCAGTGAGGTGGCTTGACCAAGGTCACCAGAGTTAGTGACAAAGCCTGCCTTAGAATTTAGGGTCTTTGGCTTTCCTTTTCATTTTTTTCCTACATGATTCAATTCTATAGCCACTGGAACCCCAAAATTCATCTGAGTGTACCAGCAAAGTCTTTGTAATTCCAGCCCTGCCCCCACTTGGAGCGGCAGGTGCCATTCATTTGCTACCATCCTTACTGTGGGGGGAAAAGGGTGGCCTTTAGTTTGCTTCAGTCAGCCTCAAAGGAGAGAGCTCTCTTATGCAAGCAAGCACTCCAGGTTTGGGGATTTGATTGGCAAGAATGAAGCAGCCCTGGGCAGAAGATCAGATTCTAGGATGTTGGGCTCTCCCAGAAGTCATTGAGTCTGTGTCCTCAGTTGGACCAGTTGCTGTGGCATTCAAGAAGCAACCCCTTCCCTCACCTTGACCTGACTATATGGCTTCCCAGTCACGCTCCCCTCCTTCTTAATGGCCTGCATCTTATACCCAGGCCCCTTGCGTCATCATTTGTGGAGGTCCCCAAATCCTTCACATCCGGCTGCCCCTTCCTCCTTGATGTCTGTTGAGTATGGCCTCTTGGTGTTGCTGACAAAGCTGCTGGGGAAGCTTGAGTTACAGCTTCATCAGACTCAGGTGGTAGCTCAGGGCAAGGCTCTCTCAAGGGCAGCTGGGTGTCTCCAGAGCTGAGCCTGATGCCTGGTGCAGACAGGGTGCCCCGAGAGGTATGTCGAAGGAGTACAAGCTGGGTGGTGAGTGCATGAAGTCAGTCACTCTTGAGGAGACTCAAGACGTAGACAGCATAGTTGGCAAGGAGGGCAGTGTTCAGTCTGTAGGGGCCTGAGGCTCTTGTCTCAAGAGTTTCCTTCTTGAGTGGGGTGAGCAGCCTGGCAAGGTGACTAGGTGTCCTAACTTCAGGGACGACCACTCAGGCCGTAGGCCCTAGAAATGGCATTGCACTCCAGAAGCGCCATTTACGTAGACTTCCTAATGCTTGGTGCCCCTTGGCTTTTTGTGGAGCAGTGGCTTCTACCCTGAAAGTGGAGAGATCTGGGTTCCAGGCCCAACCTCCTCCTTGCTGGCTGGACAGCTTCAATGAATGCTCATAACCTCTCTGGGTCTGAAATTCTCCATCTGAAAGATAAGATCATGGTATTGGAAATTTGCAGGGTACCTTTCAGGGCTGAGCCAGGGAGAAGGGTGGGGGGAAGGGGAGCACTTATTTATATAACTACTGTGGGCCTGCTTTTCCTCTTCTATTACTCTGTGAGGGAATACAATGAGGTGAGATAATTTATGTAGGGTACTTAGCACAGTGCCTGGGGCATAGAAGGAGCTCCAGAATAGGTAACTATTAATACAGTTAGAGCCTGGGCTTTTGGGGTATACCCTCAACGTCTTCCCTCTTCCATTGCCCAAAGACATGGGATTTTAGGGCCCCAGAGTCCCTCTCTCCCCAAAATTCCCTTCCCCACCTGACTTAGGGCTCAGCTGGCATAAGACATCCATGAAACCTCCCTGGGACAAGGAACGCTTCTCTTCATCCATTGTTTCACAGCTAATTGTGACGGAATTTAGAAATTGATGTAGTGTCAAAGCTTTTCTTACACTGTCCTTATATTTAATTCTCTAACACACCCATGATAGCCACAGTATTACCATTCCCATTTTATTAACGGGGAAGCTAAGACTTGGAGTCGATCTTACCTAAGGGTGCATAATTTTTTTTTTTTAAAGATTTTTATTTATTTGTTAGAGAGAGAGAGAGAGATACAGAGCGCAAGCACAGGCAGACAGAGTGGCAGACTAGAGGCAGAGGGAGAAGCAGGCTCCCTGCCGAGCAAGGAGCCCGATGCGGGACTCCATCCCAGGACGCTGGGATCATGACCTGAGCCGAAGGCAGCCGCTTAACCATCTGAGCCACCCAGGCGTCCCAGGGGTGCATAATTTAAAAGTCTCATCCAGAGAGCTGTACCTCGAGCTCAGATCATCTGAATCCAGATTCTGAACTCTTCCCTGTCATGTCACCGGTCTCTTCCCAACACCTGCCCTAAAAGAGATACAGATGACCTTTGGGGAAGAGTTGAGAAGAAGGATGGATTTTATTCTTCTGGAAAATCAGGAGTCACTTCTTGGAGAAGCTGTGTAACATGTGAGTTGGGTCTACATGATTAGTACACTAGAAGAAAGAAAGGGCATTATTTCAAGTATTACAGGGAGCATGAACAGAGAACAGGCAGCGGGGCCTTCTCGGGCGTGTGTAGAAACTGGGAAGTGTTTCATTCCAACTGGAGCAGAAAGCATAACCGAGGAGTTGCGAGAAGGAAGACTGGGTAGGAAGGTGGAGGCAGTTTCTGGGAGCATTGAATGCCAAGCTAAGAGACTGGTCTTTAGTTTCTGAGTAGGGGAGAGACCTGATCCAGCCTGGCCAATAGGAATCTCATCCTGGCTGCTGTGTGGAGAACAGATTGGAGGTGAGAACCCACTGGCAGGGGGCCCAGGTAAGACACAATGACAGTGTCTAAGTGAGAGATAAGGAGTGGGGGTGGTCGTAAGAATGAAGACAGAAGGGAGTTGATGCAGGAGGCCAGCGTGTCACCGAAATGGGCAGGGGTTTGGGTGTGGGTGCTAGAGGGAGGGAGGAATGAGAAGTGGTGGCAAGGGTTTTGAGCCTGAGTTGCTAAGGATGCCATTCACAGAAAGAGCCCGGTAGGAAGGAGAATAGGGAGGCCTGCCCGTGGGGGCTGTGGGTCTGACAGGACGCCATCATGACTCCTGCAAAGCTGGCTCACTGAGCACCCCGAACTGTCAAGAGTCAATTCGTTCATCCATTCATTAAATCTCCAGATACATATAAACATCTGTTATGTGCCAGGTTGTTCTGGGCTCTGGGGATACATTGCTGAAAAAGATGAACTTCCTGCCCAAGCTCTACCAAGGGAGACAGAAAATAAAACATAAGCAGAGATATGACATTTCAAGGGGTGAGAAGTGCTCTGGAGAAAAATAAAACAGGGTGGGGAGGGGAAAGAGTGAAGGAAGAGATTTGCCTTTAAACAGAACTATCTTTGAGGAGGTGAGAGTTGACCAAAGACCTGAATGAAGTGAGGAAATCAGGGAGAAGAGCATTCTAAGAAGAGGAGACCACCAGTGCAAAGGCCCTGGGGTAAGAATACCTTGGTGTTTTCAGGGAGCAACAAGTATGGCTATAAGAGATGGGCAGAGAGGAAGGGTGGTAAGGAAAAAGGTAGAAAAGAGGGGCAGGGCCAGATCGTGTAGGTGTTTATAGGCCTGAGGAATAAGAAATCACAGTGTTAAGGAGTCCCAAGAGAACCAGAGTCCTATTCTCCTTGTATTTTTAGTGACTAGCAAACCAAACCTGATACTCAGCACTAGCTCACTAAATAGTTGTTGAATGCATGAATGTTAGAAATGACTATTTATGTATGAAGCTGCATACTTTGGAATTATATGAACCAGTAAGTATATTACGACAGAGTAAGGTGTAGTAGGATCAAAATGTTAAAGCTCAGATGATTTGAATGTGATGTCATTCAAGTATGAAAAGTCCACAGTTTGCAGATTTGTTGGAGAGCAAGGATCTGAGAATGTCTAACTTTGGGCTAATGTAGAGGCTAAACCGTTCATGGCCAAATCTCCTGGTCAGTGTGATGGTCAAAGAAATACCCTAAATTGCCCTTCCTTTGCTTGGTGAGGTGTTTTGTTGAAGTCATTAGAGAGGCTTCAAGTCAGATGTTCCTCTGCCCCAGAACTCTCTGGAAGTCACTCAGAAGGACTTATGGACTTCAGCAATGGGCAGCTTGTGGAGTCAGCCGCAGAGATTGTATGTTTCATCATCAGCCTAAGGGTGTTGCCTGGCCTCAAAAAATAAATTACATTATAAAAATAAAATGACCGCACTGTAAAGCATATGTAAGATGAACCATGATCTTGAACATCCTGTTCTGTTTCTTCTGAAAATCTTTTTTTCTTCCTGCAGTTTATTATTTTTTTATTTAAATTTCAGTTAGTTAACATAGAGTGTAATGTTAATTTCAGGTGTACCATATAGTGATGCAACACTTCCCTATATCACCAGGTGCTCATCACAATTAAGGACTCCTTAATCCCTATCTGCCTCCTCTCACCTACCTCCCCTCCAGTAACCATCAATTTGTTCCCTGTATCAAGAGTCTGTTTCTTGATTGTCTCTAAAGGTCTGTATTTTTTAATGGATGAAATCAGTCTACACCTAGCTTTAGTATCTTGTGTTTTTCACTTAACACTTTATCATGACTTCCATGTTCCATCCTGATCTTTATTCATCCTCAGTAGCTTTACTCTGTTTTGGTTAACCATTTCCTTGTCGGTGGATCCCATAGTGAACATCCTCAACCGCAGCTTTTCTATCTCAGGTTCTCGAGGCTTCCGTTTTGAGCATCCTCAAGAGGGTATGACGGGGCCATGGAGGGGTTAAAGAGGGGCCGAAGGGATGGAAAGGAGTGACTGTGGACAGGGGCAGGGTGATTTCATGGAAATAAATGATGTGGCCATGGGTCCTGGCACAGAAAGAGAATGGGGGACCCCAGAGCGAGAGCCAAGGAGGGAATGGATGGAGAGATCTCAGATCAGGAGGCCAGAGGCAAAAGAGCACTGAAGGTATGCCAGAGTGGTATCCAGCTCTGTCTGATTCGAGATGGGGTCCCTCCAGCATTTCATTTGTTCTGTAGGGGGTGCTTTTTTAAAATTGGGAAGTACCTGAAATTTGCTATGTTATTCATTTCTAAGTGTACATTTCTGGGGGCGTTTAAGTACATTCGCAATATTTTCCTAATATTGCACTACCATCACCATCCCCCACCCAGAGAACTCTCTTCGTCATGCAAAACTGAAATTCTGTATCCGTTAAACAATAAGCCCTCATTCCCACCCAGCCTCTGGTGGCCTGTATTCCACTTTCTTTCTCTATGAATTCACCTATCCTGGGCCCCTCGCATAAGTGCAATCATACAGTTCTTGCCTTTTTTGTGTCTGGCTTGCTTCCCTTAGCACAGTGTCTTCAGGATGCTTCCAGGTTGTAGAGTGGGCCAGAATTTCCTTCCTTTTTAAGGCTGAGTAATATTCTGTTGTCTGCATGACCACACTTGGTTTATCCGTTCGTCCATTGAGGAGCTCTTGGTTTGCTTCCGGCTTCGGGCTATTGTGGACTTTGTTCCAGTGAATACTGATGTATGTATCTGAGCCCCTGCTTTCGGTTTTTTTGGACCTAGAAATGGAATTGCTGGATCATAGGGTCACTGTGTGTTTAACTTTGTGAGAAACCATTGGGGCTTTCTTTTAAGAGGATTTTTGTGGGCCTAGCATGAGAAAGGCCACTGAAGGAAGTCTTGGGAGTTTGGAGTCTGGGAACAAGCCATTAGTTTAAAAAAAAAAAAAAAAAAAAAGATGCTTGGGGCACTTGGATGTCTCAGTTGTTTAAGTGGCCAACTCTTGGTTTCGGCTCAGGTTGTGATCTCACAGTCATGAGATCGAGCCCCTCATTGTGCTCTGTGCTCAGCACAGAGTCTGCTCCAGATTCTCTCTCCCTTTCCCCCAAGCTCCTGTGCTTTCTCTCTCTCTCAAATAAATAAAATCTTCAAAAAAAAAAAAAAAGAAGAAGAAGAAGAAGTAGTTTGTGGCTTTTTCATGGCCTTGGAGCTAATAGAAGAGAGAACAGAGTAAAAGTGAATCCAGCCTCCATTTGTGAAGAATTATTGTGATTTAGAAGCCTTGTGGGTGGAAAAGAAAGCTCTCCGGAGAGGTCTTAGAGGACACAGTTCATTCATGCATGCAAGTATTTACTGTGCCAGGAAATCCACACGGCCACAAGGCCCCTGCCCACAACGAGCTTATGTCTCTTGGGGGTGCCAGTCGAGTAACCCAGCAACAGTGCTCCATCCTGACGTGTGCTCTGATAATAATGATAATAATAATGAGCACTAACTTTTTCTGGGTGTTTATGACATGATCTCACCCGACCCTCATGATGGTTCTGTACAGAAGGCTTTCATGGTCCTCAGTGTACAGGCTCAGAGAGCTTGAGGAACTTGCCAAGGTCACACAGCAGGGGAGTGGCAGAGCCAGAATGCAGACCTAGGCTGTAACATCCTCTAGTGCTGGGCAGAGGGCTGCAGGAACACAGGAGACACATGTGCACGGTGTGGAGATCCGAGAAGGCTTCCTGCAGGAGGAGGTGAGGCCGGCATTTTAGTGTAAGTCAGCTGTGTTCTGCTTTCGCCCATGGTTTCAGAAAATGATTTTCTGTAGCAGCAGCAGGAGCAGCCTCCAGACCTGATGCCAGGGACTCTGACCTCCAAGGGTGCCCTGCCTCGCTGAGACTCGTATCAGAGGAAGAAGCTCATTCATCATCCCCCAGAGCTTATCATAAGCAGAGAGGCCTGCAGGGGCCATTTCCTTTTCCCTCTGGCTTCCTTGCCTGACCTCCTTCTAGACCATCCTGGGGTGCCACAGAGGGACATCCAGGGCTCCTCCTGGGCCTGAGCAGCTTCAGGACAGAGGGCCAGAATTGACAAAACCCAAAGCCCAGGAGTGTCCATGGAGGTCCCGTGTACACCTTCTGTGCCCTGAGATGCCCGGACCTCGTGGGCTTCCATCATGGCCAAAACTCTATCTTCCCCAAACCCAGATGTAGTCCGTCTCCTCAGCTCCTTAAAGCCTGGGTGAGGCCCATGGCCTGCAGCCCTGCTTCCTACCAGGGACCCTCCTGGCCTTTGAGTGGGAGAACTCTTCATTGTGAAAGGCTTCCCGGCCCCATCCCGTAAATACTGCCAGCTGCACCTTCAGCCATGACCTCCAGGAATGAGGGACCTGCCCTCCAAGGTAACCGGTGTTCCCGGTTCTACCTTTGCGGATGTCTTGTCTGCTCTTGATCTTCATAGGAATGGCGTCATCGCGTGGGGTCATTCGGGGCACAAGGCAGTTGGAGGATCCATCCCCGTTGTGTCCCCAGCTCACTGGCACCAATTTCTACATCCTGCTAGACTGGCAAGACCTGCCTTCATGCCGCCAAGAAAAAGCAGCCTCAAGTTCAAGTGTGGATGCCTTAGCCGGCTGCCAAGCAGGCCTCCATGCCGCAGGAGTCCCCTCTCCCGTGGCATGCACCCAGCTGCACCCACATGTCGTCTTTCTCCCCCTCCCCTACTCCTGCATGTCTGCACGTCTTTGCCCCAGCGCGGTCCTCTACCTGACACGCCCTCCCCATTGCCCGCTGGACGCCTGCTTGTCCCAGAGGTGCTCATCCTCGCTCCATGCAGCTTCCCAGCCCCTCTGCTCGTGTCCTCCTGGACACTCCCATAAGATGGGAGTTGATATTTAACACATTCTTTGTTTCTTTTTTTTATTAGTTTCACAGGTAGAGTTCAGTGATTCATCAGTTGCATATAACACCCAGTGTTCGTTACATCACGTGCCCTCCTTAATGCCCGTCACCCAGTTACCCCATCCCCCCAACAACCCCTCCAGCAACCCTTCTTTTGTTTCCTAGAGTTTATTGTCTCTCGTGTTTTCCTCCCTCTCAATTTTCACCTTATTTTACTTTCCCTTCCCTTCCCCCGTGTTCAGGGAAACACACCTGTGCATGTGTGTTAAATTCCACATATTAGTGAGATCATACGATAATTGTCTTTCACTGATTAACTTATTTTGCTTCGCATAATACCCTCTAGTTCCATCCCCCTTGTTGCAAATGGCAAGATCTCATTCTTTCTGACGGATGCGTAATATTCTATGGTGTGTATGTACCACATCTGCTTTATCCATTCATCTGTCAATGGACAGCTGGGCTCTTTCCATATTTTTGCCATTTCTGACTCTGTGCACTAAGCTGGATGCTGGTTGAGGGCAGGCACTGGGTTTCGGGCCCAACAGAACCTGACAGAAAAGAATCATATAAGAATATAAGATAACAGGCCTTGTCTCAAGATTGTGTTGGAGGCAAACTGGATTTAAAGAGACCGTGCAGGGGTTCCTGGGTGGCTCAGTCAGTTAAGCTCCTGCTTTCAGCTCAGGTCATGATCTCAGGGTCCTGGGATCAAGTCCTGCATCAGACTCCTTACTCAGCGAGGAGCCTGCTTTGCCCTCTGCCTGCCATTCCCCCACTTGTAGGTGCGTGCACTCTCTTGCTCGCTCTCTCTCTCACAAATAAATTTAAAAATCTTTAAAAAAAAAAAAAAAACCAACCATGCAAAATAAATCTCACCCACCCTCTGAAGCCAATAAAAGAGTGTAAAATATCTCTGACTACAGATGATAAATGGAGAATAAGACTCGCCCCCAGTGAAGCAGAGATGCCCCAGCCCTTCCCCAGAGGACCTAGCATCATGGGAAATGGCATCAATGAGTACAAAGTAGTACAGCTCAGGGAGCCAAGGAAGAGATCCAAGTCAATCAGGGAAGGCTGCCTGGAGTAGGTAAAGTTCCAAATGCTTTCAAAGAGGAGTCTATTAAGGCAGGGAGTTACATAATCAGGGGGCAATTCACAGAGGGCCTTAACGCACGATCCAAAGCAGCCGGGATCTGTCCTCTTGTGACCTGTTCCTGAGTCTCACACGGATGTTCTTCCCCTTCACTTCTGTTCACTCACCTCTTCCTTCTTTTTCTCCCACTTAGTCACTCCCTCCTGTCTTCTTTTCAAATCTGAGCGTACAGGAAAATGCTGGGTGCACATTGTCTGGCTATCCATCCCCATTCCTCTGCACTGGGCTCCCCGTCATGGGCCTTATAGCAGGAGGCCCGTCCTTTACCGCTTCTCAGCCTGGGCAGCTCACAGAAGCCCAGATTCTGAACAAGAGAGCCAGGAAGCAGCCCCGGGTGGGGTGCAGTCTTTTGCCAGATTCCAAGTCACAAGTTAAAAGGTGGGAGAATAATTTAGCCAGAGGGACAGTAAGCATGCCCTGGGCTTACCACAAAGGCTTCCTGGAGGACGCATGGTGCCGAGGCAGAGGTTCCAAGGGCAGAATGGCCCAAAGCCACAGCTCAGAGAGGAGGAGCAGAGAGTCCTCTGCAGGAAGGAAGAACAGGAGAGACAAAGGCTGCGAATCAAAAATGAGCGTGGCTAGAAGGTGGGGCAGTGTTCATGGTGCAGGAAGATTTGGGGAATCCAGTGATGTCCCGTTTCCGGTTCTTTGACCCATCTTCCCAAGGGCTCTGGGTCTGATGGGGGAACCTGGCAACAGCCCAGGGCTCTCCAGAAGGGAGAAGAGCCAGATCTGCTGGGGAGGCCCTGTGTTGTTCTCGTTAGCTCCAGGAACACCTGACAGAGCCCAAGGAAAAAGGAAACAGACCTTCGGAGCTGATGGCTCTGCCTGGTCCAAAGAACAGGAGCATCTCCGTTGCGGAGCTGACTTCGAGGGAGCCAGGAAATGAAGCTTTGAGCCTGGTCAGCTGTCATCAGGAGGAAGCTGTCTGCCTCAGGTTGCCTGGTGCCTTCTTTACTGCGGTCACTTCCACAGCCCATACCACAACCGTGTGGCAGGCAGCTCTGTTGCTCCTGCAGCCCAGAGGAAGAAACTGAGGTTCAGAGAGGTCCAGACACCAACCAGGGATCCCATGGGGAGAAGGTGGCAAAGCACAGTGTTTCAACCAGGTCTCTCTGCCTCTAAATCCATCCTGTTTCCAGAGTGCTACAGTTCCATTGAGGTGTGTGACCTCAGAATGGTCAGCTGTCATGTTTTGAGGGATTGTGCCATAACTGAGGACCTCTGTTGACAACCTGCCCTGGGCCCCAGGTCTCCAGCTGTACAGTAGCATGAGGCATGGAGAAGACCGCCCATCCTTGGCTCAGGACCAGGTTGTGTCCTGTCTTTTCCATGGGTCACCTGAGCAGGACTAGAGTGACACTTAACCTGTGCTCTTGCCAAGCTCTAACCCTTCCAAGTGCCTATTAGCTCCTAGACAAAATGAGCTTATGATGTCTTTTTCACAAGTTGTTGCAAGGGTCTCATTAGATAAGGCATGGGAAAGCATGGGGCATATCGGAGGCAAGCAGCTGACAGTACATCTGAATACAGGAGGTCAGACCCTTTTGAACTTTGATTCCTGGCCCCATCTGTTGTTTTTTTTTTTTTTTCTTTTTCCTTCCCATTCTAATTGATACTCTTGTCTCTTCTCGGACCCAACCAAGGTTTTCTTTTTTCTTCTTCTTTTTTTTATGTATTTATTTGATAGATATCACAAGTAGGCAGAGAGGCAGGCAGAGAGAGAGAGGGGGGAAGCAGGCTTCCTGCTGAGCAGAGAGCCCGATGCGGGGCTCGATCCCAGGACCCTGAGATCATGACCTGAGCTGAAGACAGAGGCTTTAACCCACTGAGCCACCCAGGCGCCCCCCAACCAAGGTTTTCAAAGGTAGCCTCTGCCTTTCCTCTCCCAGTCTCTGCCTCTGACTCGGTTTGTCTGAGTCTTTTCACCAAATCCTAAAGTGCCAGGGTCTTCCCAGCCTGGGCTGGCACTGCTTGGGCCAGGCCTTAGCACCGAAGGGCTAAACCAGAGGCAGAGGGTGGGGACTCAGGCCAGGACTAGACTTTGTGATGTGGAGAGGCAGGAGCTAGAACCTTCCCTGGCTGCAGGGGGAGCAACCGTGGTTCTGAGCCCTAACTCTCCACTCTGTAAGCACACACAAGCTCTGGGAGAAGAGGTTTCATAAGTGTGAAGGGCAGAGCAGAGGCCAAATGGGACCATTGTGGGTGATCCAGAGCAAAGCAGAGGCACAGGTAGTCCAGGCCAACGGGTGGCATCAGGGACACTGAAGTTGAAACCAGAGGCCCATAGACACCAGCCGCATGAAACCATTTGTGGTCAGTGTGTGTGTGTGACCAACATAGGCCAAGTCAGAATGCTCGTTGCATGTGGACTGGGGTGAGCTACAAGAGTGGACAAGGCCTTAGTCCTAGAAGTCCAAGAAGTCCAAGACAGAGACTCTGCCAGGGCCTTCGGTGAAGGGCCAGGTGCTGAGGCTAGGCCAGTGTCCAAGCCGGACAAGCAGCCCTGAGATGGAGTGTTGTTACCACTGTCTGCCACCGTTGTGCGAGCTCACTCGTCCATAGTGGGCTCTGTGCCCTGAACTTCTCCATCATTCCTCTAGGAGCTGGATGTTTACTCATCCCCACAATGGCATGTTAAAGATGAGGAAACAGGCTCAGAGAGTTGGAGTAACACTCCTGATCTCCTCCACAACTGGCAGCCTGACCCTCCCATTTGTCAGTCAGTAAATGGTGGAACCATTTACACCATGGAAATTGGCAGGTGCCACTAATCATGGTTTTTCCATTTATTTATTTATTTATTTATTTATTTATATTTCTGAGAACCAATTTACCGGCACATCATAAGACTCATTCTAGAGTCTCCATAGACCTCATCTGTGTGGGGAAAGAAGAGCTGTATTCACTGAGAAACAGGCAACACCTGACATAGAAGATAAGGTATGTGTACAAGACAAACAGCTAACATTTTTAGGTGTTTTTTGTTTTTTTTTTTTAAGATTTTACTTATTTGTTTGACACAGAGAGAGAGATCACAAGTAGGCAGAGAGGCAGGCAGAGAGAGAGGGGGAAGAAGACTCCCACTGAGCAGAGAGAGAGCCTGATGCGGGGCTCTGAGATCATGACCTGAGCCAAAGGCAGAAGCTTAATCCACTGAGCCACCCAGGCACTCCAGGGTTGTTTTTTGTTTTTTGTTTTTGTTTTTGTTTTTTAAGATTTTATTTGAGAAAGCATATGCGCATGAGTGAGGGGGGGGGGGGGGGGGGGGGATGACTTCCAGCAAAGCAGGGATCCTAGGGCCCTGGGACCATGACCTGAGCCAAAGGCAGATGCTCACAGACATCACAGCCCCCAGGCATCCCTCACTTAAGATCCTTAAGAATCCTTTGATGTCTAGATGATTTTCTCCATTTCACAGGTAAGGAAACTGAGGCATAGAGAATCCAAGTATCTTTTGCAAGACTGAGCAACCACTGGGGGAATCCTTTGTTCATACTCAGGCTGCCCAATCCCACAGCCTGTGCTTTTTTGGTTTTTAATGAGCCATTTATTCATACTCAGTCTCTAACCTGCTTTTAATTGATCTTTCCAAGAAATAAGTCTTGAATCTATCTGCCAGGTGTCAGATCGAGTATAGGTATGGCAAACAGGAGAGTCCGTGCCAGAAGCTGCACACTTCATGGTTTAAATAAAGCCTGGGCCTGGGGTTGAGGCAAACTGAGCTGGAAGCCTGGTTCTGCCACTTACCAACTGTGTGACCTTGAACAATGACTCAGTCCCTCCAAATCCCAATCTCCGCGTGTGTGGGAGGAGGAGGAGCACTGTGTTTCGTTGATGGGGTTACAGCGAGAGATGAAGGATGGAGAATGTGCCCAGCAGTTGGCATGGTCTCCAGCACACAGTGAGCACTCAATTGGGGGAGGTGGCGGGGGGCGGGGGAGGGCGTGGGAATTCCAGTCCACAGGTTTGTGTACAGATGCTCCGTGGGAACTGGGGATACAGGCATCAATAGATCATTTCTGAACAGAGAGGTGAGAAAGGAAGAGGGGACATTGGAACAAGAGCTTTAAAGGGTCTTCAAGAGTTTTCCATGCTGGGAAGGCGAAAGGGGGCTTTTCCAGTGAAGGGAAAATTACATTCCAAGGTGTTACAGGTAGAAGTGGACATTAACCGAATGGAGATAGCAGTAGACCCTCACAAGAGATGTGATCGTGCCTTCACGTTTGTGAGGGTCTGTTTTCTCCTTGTACACCGGACTCTGTACCTGGGTCTCAGGAGATGTTGAGAGAGGGAACGGAATGAGTGTTTTCAGAGTGTTGGAACACAGGGTTGAACCAGATGACCTATGAACGCTGAGATCCTGCTCTTGGATTGATCTTTCTGGGGGCTCACCATACAAATAGGACTATCCGCAACAGATACTAATCATCAGAAGTGAACATGGCCTCTGTCAGTGACTGACTGGGGTGGGATCCTCTCCATTGACCAAAGCCTTGGCTCCCTGCTGCTGGGAGCGCCCTCTGCTGGTTCCCTACCCCTCCCCCCCCCCCCCTCATTAAATCCATTGACAGCCCTGAAGTTGAGGCTTGACCTTAAGGAAAGGCCCTTAAAATTCATTAAGTTCAAGTCTCTTGATTTTAGCTGGTGCTACTGAGACTTGGACTAGAGGAAAGGACCGGCCCGAAGTCACAGGGTGGCTTTGGACAAGAGTCCTGGGCTGCTGGCCAGAGAGTATGTTTGTTGCTCCGGGACTGGAACGCAGCTGCCATCATAGACACCCCCACCCAAACCAGTCTCCCAAGGAGGACTCTCTGGGCTGATTACTCACGTGGAGGAACCTGAGACCATCGTCCAGGGCAGGATTTCCAGTCATTCCTGGCCTGGGGAGGGCGCAAAAAGCGAATGGCCCTACAGCAAGGAGCTCCTTTGAGGTCCTGGGCAGGAAGACAGGCATGCCAGAATCCGCCTCTGGCTCCTTCACTCATCTGCCCACTGCGTGAGCCTGGTAGAGTCTCTTCACCCCCAAGCCTTAGTTTCTTCATCTGCGAAATGGGACGCAGCCTAATAGACCTACAGTGAGGAATTTTTTAAAAGAACCATTACAGCACAGCCGCTGTAGTCTGCTGATTCATTCATGTTCACTCTCTTCCTACCTTCAGAGCACTGTTTTCAACCAAGGTAGAAAGCCAGAAGAGAAGAGAGCTTAGGAACATGGGCAGTGAGGGGCAGATCTGTCATTACTAGCTGTGTGGCCTGGGGCGGGTCACTTCACGTTTCTGAATCTCCATCTTTTCATCTAGAAAACACAGGAAATTAAACTATGTTCCTCCTAGGGCTGTTTGAAGAATGAAGGTCTGTTTCACCTTGGGAGAGAGGGGAGGGAGATGGAAAACAAGAAATAAGAGGATCACAAATGGGGCGCCTGGGTGGCTCAGTGGGTTAAGCCGCTGCCTTTGGCTCAGGTCATGATCTCAGGGTCCTGGGATCGAGTCCCGCATCGGGCTCTCTGCTCAGCAGGGAGCCTGCTTCCCTCTCTCTCTCTCTGCCTGCCTCTCCGCCTACTTGTGGTTTCTCTCTGTCAAATAAATAAATAAAATCTTTAAAAAAAAAAAAAAAAAGAGGATCACAAATGAGCATCTCCATCAGCGTCCCTGTCCCGCATTGTTCCCTTTTCACTCTCCCCTTGTCAGACTGAATTTCTTCCCATCTCTTGAACATGCCCTGCTTTCTCTTAACTCCAGGCCCGTTCCCATGCCCTCCTTCTGCCTGGAAGGACCCACCTGCCCCTGTCATTCCATAGCTGCTGACCTCAGCTCCTCCTTCATGGCACACCATAGATTCCTTCCCTGGAAGTTTCCCGACTTCTCTGCCTCATTAGGGACCTCACTGGTGCCCCCACAGTACCCTGAGCGTCTCCATCAGACTGGCCTTTTGCTGTCCTGCATTCACTCCCCCACAAGGCCGTGAACTAGAGTTCACACGGTGGCCTGCACATAGGAGCTGTTCAGTAAACACTAGTTGAGCAAACGAACGTTCCAATCCTGGATCTGATTCACATGGAAAATGGGAAACTTTGTGTTGCATGAGCCCCTCTGCAGGCTGGGCCTCTCCAGGATCTTTCCACCTTCTCTTCCACTGGGTTTTTGCCACACCCATGCCCTGGTTTCCCACCAACGGAGCAGGATGTAGAAGTCATCATTTATCTGGGCACATCCCAAGCAGGGAACACTCAGACCCTGTGTTTGGGAACCCGAACACTCCAAGTTTGCAGTCTGCTCTGACGTGAGGACAGATGGCCGGACAGTGGACAGCTGGGCAGGGAGGGTAGGCAGCTTGGCAAGATGGAAATAGCAGTGAACTAAGCATTGAGAGCTTGGGGTTCAGAGCCTGTCTGTTCCCCAGCTTTGCTGCGCACATCAGCCTGAGTCCTCTGGTAACCAGCAACAGAAACTGACTGAGTCATTCAGGCAGAAAGGTCTAACACAGAATAACACAGGATAGACCTCTGGTCTTGGGGCTTCCGTGTGGCGGCGGACAAGCAGGGCACCTGGGGAAAAAGAGAGTTAACTCCCCAAGGAAATTTGGATTTTCGTTAACTATCTGAAAACCGCTGTCCATGCTGTGTGATGTGAGGCAAGGCACCTGACCTCTCTTGCCTGAGTCTCCCATCTGAGTGTTCTAAAGTTGGCCTCTCTCCATTCGCATCTCCAGTGTGCTTTTTGCTGAGAAGCTTCCGGCCCTGGCCCCCGATGGCGCCTTTCCTCATCTGGACACCTTGGGAATGAATTATGAGGAAGCCAGGTGAGTGGTGTGTGTGGGTGTCCCTGCCACTCACCGCATGGAGGAGGGCAAGCCTTCTCCCTGTGCATGTGTGGGGACACATGACTCATTTGCATGAAGTAGCCAGCTTCATCCTTTGTCTTCCGTGAAACCAGCATGTCCTTGGCCCCGGCCTGCTGAACATGCGGATGAAAATCGAGACCACATTATGGGCCTCTTTCTGATCCTGGCCAGGCCATCTTATCCAGGCTGGGAGGTTCCCAGCTAGAGTCTGTTCTCCCATAGCCCCCCAGAGCCACGACCCCTAAGACCCTGCGACTTGACCTCTAACGTGTACAACAGCAGGCTTACGTCCTGAAGAGTTGGGATGCCGAGGTGGCTGTGAGGGCAGGGATGCTCTCAAGGGACTGGAAACCTGATTGGGGAGGCAGTTGTCTAAACAGCTAACTACAGCAACAGAACAAAGCAAGAGGCAGAGAGAAGTAGTGAGCCAGGGGTGTGGGGAGCCTGGGGATGGGAGAGCTTGGTTCTCCCCAGGAGATCATGGAGGGCTCCATGGAAGAGGAAATGTTGGATGAGTAAGATTTGGCAGGAGGGAGAAAGGACATTTCAGGTAGAGGTAGCAGCATGAACAAAGACCTAGAAATAGAGGAGCATACGTATTTGATTAAGGGAAGAGTGATGTTTGGTAGGATCAGAGCTCTGGGAGGGTAGAAGGAGCTCCATGGTGACAGTGGAGAGATGTCTCAGGTGCTCAGAGCCCCAGGAGTGTGAAGCCCAAGGTAGAAGACATGTCAGCCTGGGGTTGGGTCAGGAGGTTGCTGGGGGCTCAGGCTCACACCCAGAAATAAGGCTTCAGCATCCTAACCCCTCCTAGCCCCTCACCTGCCCAGGAAGAGGGCACAGGCTCCTTGGCCTCCCTCCCCAAACCTTTAACCAATTCTCTATACTAGTCCTAGGCAAAACTGGTATCATCTCCTCACAGCACCCACCTGTCCCCCTCCCCCACCCTCCAGGGAGAGGTGAGGTGCTCCCAGTCTATCCCAGATGGGGCTCTGCTAGAATGCTGAGTCAGCCAGCTTGCAGCCTATACCTGTCCTCTGACACCCTCCCCCACCCAACACTAGCCATGAGTTCTGGAAAGATGAGGCAGACTGGTCCAGGCCCAGTGTCCAGCAACCAGCAATGGTGGAAAAGCTGCAGGGTCCACCTTACCTACACACACACGCATGTCTGTGAACAAGTGATAGAGATGCCATTCAGGCTGTGAGGGGTCTGACCACCATATTTGATAGATGAGGCTTCAGGGGCCTGGGGTGAGAAAAGATTACCCAGTCATGAAAATGCTGGGGGCAGAGTTTAAAGGAGAGGTTGGTTGGCTGCAGCTATGTTCATAATAGCCAGAAGGTGGAAGCAACCTAGACATCCATGGCTTGATGAATGGATAAAATGTAGTCTATCCACCCAGCCAAATGCTGTCGAGCCATAAAAAGGAACGGAGCACTGATGTGTGCTCCAACCCGGATGCACCTAGAAAACATGCTGAAGTGAAATAAGCCAGACACAAAGACCACGTGGCATATGATTCCGTTTCTATGAAATATCCAGAACTGGCTGATCCGTGTGGACAGGAAGCAGATGAATGACTGCCAGAGGCTAGGGGAGGGGACAGTGAGCAGGGGCTCCCTTATGGGTCCGAGACTTCCTTTTGGGTCGATAAAAGTGCTCTGGAACCCGAGAGCGGGGGCAGTGGTGCCCCGTTGTGAATGTGTTAAATACCGTAAGATTTTGCACTCTCATGATGGTTAAAATAGTGGATTTTTCTCTTCGGTGAATTTTACCACAATTTAGGAAAAGGAGTAGTTTGGGACCAGACCCCATGCCACTGGCCAGGTCTAGTGTCCATTCCTCAAACACATGATACTGGCCTCCCCTTCCTATAATAGACCTCTCCCACCCAGGCCACTTGTGAGGGGCCTGTGCCACCCCCATTCAAGGCAAGCCCCATGGTCCAGTGGAAGAAAGCTACCCCACTGGGGAAGGCAGGATTCCTGGCAGTGAGGCCTAGCCCCCTCGCTTCCCACTGACTGACCAGCCTGCTCCCCCAGTTGGCGCCAAATGTTCCATACATCTCAGATCTCTCCATTGCTCTCTCTGTCTGCCCTGTGAAGGAGAGTCTTTCTCTTGTGACCCCTTATCCATCTAGAAACACCCTTTAAGAACCAGCTCTTATCCTCCCCTTGCAGAAGACCCCCCCATACCCTGCCCACTCACCACAATCTGAGCTGAGAACCCCAAGGTATTGCATGAAGACGTCGATTAAAGCAGGTGTGGGAGCAGCCTTATGTGTGTGCGTGTGTGTGTGCGCGTGTGCACATGCAAATGTGTGTGTGCGCGCGTGTCTTCCTTAGACAACTGGAAGCCATGCAGGGAGGGGCCTGGCTGGTTCGTCACTGTATTCCTAGGACAGCTCCGGTGCCTTGCTCACAAACGCTTGTTGAATGAGGCAATGGCTTTGGGAAGGTTCTGTTCCCGCCCATAGTCTCCATCAGTGAGGGGGGGACAGGCTGGGTGATCTCCAAGTCTTCTCATCTCTGGGGTTCTCTGGTTCTAAGAATAGCAGTGGGGGGCCAGCCCAGCAAGTTGCTGCATTTTCTGCTCCCGTCACCCAGCTCCTAGAAATCGAGGAGAAGGAGTGAGCCTGCAGGAATTGTCAGCAAACAGCTATTTCTGCTCTTGGCGGGGAGGAGAGAGTGGTGTCCAGAGACTGGGCTTCTCCATCCAGCCTGAATGGACCATCTCTTCTCTTCGGAGAGCTCATCAAAGACCTTCCCTGAACAGCCCAACCATGCAGATTTGGACTCGGGTTGCCTGGAGTCCTTCAACTACAAGGCCGAGCGGTGGGCTCTTGCTCCATTTTCCTCTACAGATGAGAGGTGCTACTCTTTCTGCTTTTCTGATTATGAAATTAGTCATTTTCTAGGAAGCTTATTTATAGAGTCCGCCGCACACATGCAGTGCTGAGCTATTCTGAACACGGCTTGGGGCCTGGGAGGCTTAAGGTGTGAAAGCAGCTGTGAGTCACACATGGGTCCCCTTCCAGAGGTACCTAGATACCTTGGTCACCTTTCTGCACCCAGCCAGGAGCCAGCCTTCAGGGACTGCCCTCCAGCTGGGCTGCTCTTTATGATAGAAAAAGCCCAGCGTCCCAATCCCCGTGGCCACCAGCTCAATATGGTGCCTGGAGCAGGGCAGACCTCCATTCTGTCCCTCTCCACCTATCCTCCTCTCCTTTCTAAAAGAGGGGCCTTGCAGATGTGTGATTCTGTGCCTGCCCCAGACAACAACTGTGGAGGAGGGCTCCAGGGGGCTTCACAAAGGCCTGCCCGCAGGGCAGCTCAGAGAGCGACCATGTTTGAGGTTCCTGATGTTTCTTTCAAGAAGGTCAGGACAACATTAAAGGATTGAATGAGTATTTATTTGTTTATTCATTTATTTAACACCTACTTTGAGCCAGGCACTGTGTAAGGCTTTGAAGGTACAGTGGTGAATAAAACAGAAATGGAGCTTGTAGTCTAATGTTAATCAAACAATGGCATACATGAAAATGAAACTTCAAACTGTGTCCAGTGCTCTGAGTAAAAAGTACTTAGGAAGTAGAGCTGGAGAGGCTCTCTAGGCAGAGAGAAAAGCATGTGCAGGGGCACTGTGGAGAAAAGAGCCTGTCCATTGCAGCTAGGGTGCTGAGCACAGAGGGGTATGAAATAAGATTGGAGGGATATACCGGGGTCAAATCATGCAAGACCTAGTAAAGCATGTTAGAGCATTTCTGTCTTTGTTCTAAGTGCAGTAGGATGCCACTTAAAGTATTTTTTACTTAAAGTATTTTTTTAAAGAAAGTTATTTGATAAACGGCGAGTTTTTGAAGCCATCATCTCTAGCTCAGGCCTGTCCCATCCAGTTGTGCAAGTTGTAAACTGCACAACCTATGAAGCCGTATGTGTTAGAACCAGATGGAGAATGTTTTAGGGGCCAGCCTGAGTGAATGCCAGAGACCAGTTAAAAGACTGCCAGAATAATCTAGGCAGGAGAGGCTGGTGTGGACCAAAATGTAGGTGGTGGAGAGGGAGAAAAGTGGAAGGATTCAGGAGACATTTAAAGGGCCTTGAAGATAGCAGCCTTCTCTCTGCAAGAGCTGGGCTCCAGGGTTTGGGATCCTTAGAGTCCCTGCCAGTTGGCGTGAGGAAAAGATAAAATAATGCAATGCCAGTTGAGAGCAGAAGATGTCAGGATATAAAAAGTCCCCCTTAACCCTGCTTGTCTATCCTTAATTGTTTCAGGTCTGCAGCTGGGTCTAACAGGGCCTTAGGACCAGTCTGAGAGGCAGGATGGCAGAAATAGTGGGTTGACCTACCCAAGAGGTAGTTGACCTCTTAGACTTCATGGAAGTATTATGCTGGCAGTGCCGTATTCAAGTTTCTTTGGGTTACTGATTTCAGAGATCAGATCCCACTGGCATAAGCTAAAATGTTGAAATTTATTGGCAGGATCCTGGGGCATCTCAGACTCAAGATTCAGGATGGGCAGGAATGAAGTAGCCCCAAGGCCCATAGCAGCAGATATTTTTGGACCTTCTCTCCAGGACACTGTGGCTACCACGATTTACAGCCAGCAACCACAGACTGCAGGCCCTCCAGAATGCATTTGAAAAGTACAGGGGAGAGGATCTGCTTGCCGTGGCCTGGTTGGTGTGTCTAGCCCTTGATCGGTCAGCTTGTGCCAGGAGTGAGAACGTGAAGGGAATGCAGGGCCACTGGAACCCACATTTGCACATCAGGCCATTTCCAAAGTAGGGGAACCCCTGTGAGCTACCCAGTTTCTCCCAGGGTGTGTCTATTCTGCTGACACTTCCTGGGGTCTGGCTGATCTCCAGCAACCTTTTTCCAGCTTCGGGGTAAAGGAGAAAAGCTAGACCCTGTTCCAGTCCTGGAAGGTGCCCTGATTGGATAGAAAGGGGGTTTTCTGATGTCAGAAAGAAATAGAACATTTAGAATACACACACACACACACACACACACACACACACACACACACACACACACA